>NW_027142489.1:419576-522865 GCF_026170545.1 Melanerpes formicivorus | reverse complement strand
ATCCTGTAGCCTCCTGATCGCTGCTGCCTCTGTGGCTTGGTCCCAGAATCCTAGAACTGTTTTGGTTGGAAAAGACCTCTGAGGTCATTGGCAATGGATTGAAGCTCAAGGAGAGGAGATGGAGACTGGAGATAAGGAAGAAATTGTTGGCAGTGAGGGTGGTGAGACTCTGGCACAGGCTGCCCTGGAGGTGTTCCAGGCCAGGCTGGATGAAGCCTTGAGCAGCCTGTGCTGGGGGGAGGGGTCCCTGCCCATGGCAGGGGGCTGGGACTAGAGGATATTTAAGGTCCCTTCCACCCCATTCTATGGTTCCCCAAGTCCCACCATCAACCTAAGACCACCATGGCCACCCTAAGCCCCCAGCAGCGAGCAGGGGTGGAGGTGGATGCTCTGGGCTCTCTAGCTGGGGCTTCTGGCTGCAGAGCCTTGGCCTTGGGTCATCTCTGGCTCTTGCCCTTTGAGGTGGTTGGTGGTGGAGCCACAGATCAGCCCCCCCTGCTTCTGGCCATTTTGCCCTTGCCAGCTGTGGTAGTGGTCCTGGTGGGCAGGAGAACAGTGCTAGGGCTGACCAGGATGGCACAGACAGGGCTGACTACGCCATGGGGCAGCACAGGCTGCTGTGAAGCTCTCAGCAAGAGGGGAAGCTGCCCTTAGCCTGCAGGTAGGTGGTGGGCTCAGAGGGGTTGCCTCTGGTTAGGAACCAGACCTCCTCTAGCCCAGTGCTCAGCTGTGGCAAAGGAACTTGACTAAGAGGTGTTGGGAAGGAGAAAGGAAGAAGGTGAGGAGGCCATGACCTCAGCTCCAAAGCTGTCTGCAGCCCAGGGACGTTGGGACCCATCCCAGGATGGACAGAGCAGGACTAGGACTGCTTCAGAGGAGAAAGAGAAGGGCACAGAGGCATGGAGACTGCTGCTGAAGCACTGCTTGTTCCTTGGCTCTCCTCCAGGTCTATGGCCCTGGAGACAAGGCCCTGGGCTGGGCAGACATTATGGTCTGTCCATGGGGGGGTTCCTAATGAGGGAAGAAGCCAGGTGACAGCAGAGCTCTCTGCAGGGGGGGTGACTTGGCACAAGCAATGGGCACCTTTCATTCAGCTTAAAGGACTTCAGGGCCTGGAGTTTGGGTTGGCAGCAGGACTGGGCTGGCAGCCAGGTGGATGGCTCAGAGGCTGCTGAGCTGTCCCTTTTCCCTGCTGGGTGATCAAGGGCAGAGCAGAAGGTTGGCTCTTGGAAGTGCCTGGTGGAACCCATTGCCCAGGAGAAGGTTTCCTCATCTGATGGCCAAGTCATGGTGCAGAGCTGGGCTGGATGTCACAAGCCAGGGCAGAACTCTGTGGTGGAGGCAAAACTGCTGTGACCAGTTCTGGAGCCTCTGTGCCAGGAAGGCTCTGGAGGGGCTGGAAGGTGTCCAGAGCAGGGCCAGGAGGCTGAGCAGAGGGCTGGAGCTGCTCTGCTCTAAGCACAGCCTGAGAGAGTTGGGGTTGTGCAGGCTGCACAGGAGACGGCTCCAGGGAGACCTTCTGGTGGCCTCCCAGGCTCTGCAGGGGGCTGCAGGAAAGCTGGGGAGGGACTTTGGAGGGTGCCAGGCAGGGACAGGCCTGGGGGGGCTGGAGCAAAAGGAGAAGTGGGGAGCTGGAGATTGGCTGTGAGGAAGAAGTTGTTGGGCAGGAGGGTGGTGAGAGCCTGGCCAGGCTGCCCAGGGAGGTGGTGGAAGCCTCCTCCTGAAGCCTGGAGGTGTTTGCAGCCAGGCTGGAGGTGGCTGTGAGCAAGGTGCTGTGGTGTGAGGTGTCCCTGCCCATGGCAGGGGCTTGGAGCTGGCTGAGCCCTGAGCTCCCTTCCAGCCCTGCCAGTTCTCTGAGTCTATGATTCCATGACAGCCTTTCCCCAAGCCCTTTGGAAGGAGCAAAATACCAGCACCCTGTGCTCGGGAGGAGGGCAGTGGGGGGAGGGGGGCAGGGGGCTGGCCCACCGGGACGCTGGAATGCTGTGGGATTCCACTGCCTGGAAGAGCAAGACCCCTGCGACCTCTTGGTGTGAGGCCCCTCGGGGCCGTGCCTGGGCTGCAGGCTCCCTGCCCCGGAGCCGCTGGAGCACCCCCAGGGTCTCGGCTGCTTGCTGAAGAAGTGCATCCAGCCCCAGCAGGGCTGGGGAAGAGTTTCTCCAGCGCCGGCAGGGGAACAAAAAGTGCTTTTGTTCCCAGCGTGCCCACCTCTGCAGCTGCCCCTGCCCGGCGCCGGCGTGCAGGCAGCTCCTGCGGGGCCCGAGGGAGGTGGTGCTGAGCAGGGAGAGGCTGCAGGCTGCCTGCTGCTGCAGTGCTGCTCCTCTGCTCGCTCAGAGCCTGCAAACAAGGTCACCTCCGCGCCGGGGCTCAGCCTCCCTCCGCGCACAGCCAGGCGACGAGCGCCGCGGAACCACAGCGCTGCCACCGGCGCTGCCGGGGCACTGCCAGCCTGCTGCCATCGGTGCTGCCGGGGCACTGCCAGCCTGCTGCCATCGGCGCTGCTGGGGCACTGCCAGCCTGCTGCTGTGGCACTGCTGGGGCACTGCCAGCCTGCTGCCACCAGCGCTGCTGTGGCACTGCCAGCCTGCTGCCACCGGCGCTGCTGGGGCACTGCCAGCCTGCTGCCACCGGCGCTGCTGGGGCACTGCCAGCCTGCTGCTGTGGCACTGCTGGGGCACTGCCAGCCTGCTGCCACCAGCGCTGCTGTGGCACTGCCAGCCTGCTGCCACCGGCGCTGCTGGGGCACTGCCAGCCTGCTGCCACCGGCGCTGCTGGGGCACTGCCAGCCTGCTGCTGTGGCACTGCTGGGGCACTGCCAGCCTGCTGCCACCAGCGCTGCTGTGGCACTGCCAGCCTGCTGCCACCAGAGCTGCTGGGGCACTGCCAGCCTGCTGCCACCAGCGCTGCCGGGGCACTGCCAGCCTGCTGCCACCAGCGCTGCTGGGGCACTGCCAGCCTGCTGCCACCAGCGCTGCTGGGGCACTGCCAGCCTGCTGCCACCAGAGCTGCTGGGGCACTGCCAGCCTGCTGCCACTGGCACTGCTGGGGCACTGCCAGCCTGCTGCCACCAGCGCTGCCGGGGCACTGCCAGCCTGCTGCCACCGGCACTGCTGGGGCACTGCCAGCCTGCTGCCACCAGCGCTGCCGGGGCACTGCCAGCCTGCTGCCACCGGCACTGCTGGGGCACTGCCAGCCTGCTGCCACCGGTGCTGCTGGGGCACTGCCAGCCTGCTGCTGTGGCGCTGCTGGGGCACTGCCAGCCTGCTGCTGTGGCGCTGCCGGGGCACTGCCAGCCTGCTGCCACCGGCACTGCTGTGGCACTGCCAGCCTGCTGCCACCGGCACTGCTGGGGCACTGCCAGTCTGCTGCCACCGGCGCTGCTGGGGCACTGCCAGCCTGCTGCCACCGGCACTGCTGGGGCACTGCCAGCCTGCTGCCACCGGCACTGCTGGGGCACTGCCAGCCTGCTGCCACCGGCGCTGCTGTGGCAATGCCAGCCTGCTGCCACCGGCACTGCTGGGGCACTGCCAGCCTGCTGCCACCGGCACTGCTGGGGAACTGCCAGCCTGCTGCCACCGGCGCTGCTGGGGCACTGCCAGCCTGCTGCCACCAGCGCTGCTGGGGCACTGCCAGCCTGCTGCTGTGGCGCTGCTGGGGCACTGCCAGCCTGCTGCTGTGGCGCTGCTGGGGCACTGCCAGCCTGCTGCCATCGGCGCTGCTGGGGCACTGCCAGCCTGCTGCCATCGGTGCTGCTGGGGCACTGCCAGCCTTCTGCTGTGGCACTGCTGTGGCACTGCCAGCCTGCTGCCACCGGCGCTGCTGGGGCACTGCCAGCCTGCTGCCACCGGTGCTGCTGGGGCACTGCCAGCCTGCTGCCACCGGTGCTGCTGGGGCACTGCCAGCCTGCTGCTGTGGCGCTGCTGGGGAACTGCCAGCCTGCTGACACTGGTGCTGATGGGGCACTGCTGGGGCACTGCTGGGGCACTGCCAGCCTGCTGACACTGGTGCTGATGGGGCACTGCCAGCCTGGAGGCTCTGTCACCAGCACTTTTCTGGCACTGCCAACCTGGAGGCACCAGCACTGTTGTGGCACTGCCAACCTGCAGGCTCTGTCACCAGCCCTGCTGTGGCACTGCCAACCTGTAGCCTCTGTCACCAGCCCTGCTGTGGCACTGCCAGCCTGTAGCCTCTGTCACCAGCCCTGCTGTGGCACTGATGACCTGCAGGCTCTGTCACCAGCACTGCTGTGGCACTGCCAGCCTGCTGCCACCAGCCCTGCTATGGCACTGCCAGCCTGCAGTCTGGAAGGTCTTCTGAGCACACTGGTGGCCATGGAACCACCTTAGGTGCTCCCTTGTGCTTCTTGGAGTCCCTCAGGCACCAGCCAAGCTTCCTGTGGGGCTGGGAGGCTCTGTCCATGTGCCTGGCTGCTTGATGTCCTCATCCTCACTGTGCCAGCAGGGCCAGGGCAGGGATTGTGCCCCCCCTGTACCCATGAGGCTGCACCTTGAGTGCTGGGCTCAACTTCGGGCTTTTCAGGCCAAGAAGGACCCTGAGGGGGTGGGAGTGGGTCCAGAGAGGGGCAAGCAAGCTGAGGAACAGGGCTGGGGGGGAGCAGCTGAGGGAGCAGGGATGTCCAGTGTGCAGAAGAAGAGCCTCCTTGCTCTCTGCAGCTCCCTGAGAGGAGGTTGGAGCAAAGTGGGGGTGGGGATCTGCTCCCAAGGGACAGCTGCTGAGACATGAGGAAATGGCCTTAAGCTGCACCAGCTTCAGGCTGGCCATGGGGAACAATTTCTTCTCCAGAGGGGCTGTCCAGGCCTGGCCCAGGCCGCCCAGGGCAGTGGTGGAGTCTCCATCCCTAGAGGGGTTGGAAAGCCCTGGAGATGTGCTGCTGAGGGCCAGGGTTTGGCAGTGCTGGCTTGGAGGCTGGACTGGATGACCTTATAGATCTTTTCCAGCCCAAATGATCCTGATTCTGGGATATTTCCCCCTCCCCTCCCCCCCCCTTTCCCTTCCCTTTCAGTTTTCCACCTCTCCAGGAAGGTGACCTCCGTCGTCCCGGAGAGCTGCCTGCTCATCCTGCTGGGGCTGGGCCTGGGCGGCATCGTCCTGGCCGTGGCGAAGAAAGCCGAGTACCAGCTGGAGCCCAACATGTTCTTCCTCTTCCTCCTGCCCCCCATCGTCCTGGACTCAGGCTACTTCATGCCCAGCAGGCTGTTCTTTGACAACATCGGTGCCATCCTCACCTACGCCGTCGTGGGCACCCTCTGGAACTCCTTCACCACCGGCACCGCGCTCTGGGGGCTGCACCGGGCTGGCCTCATGGGTGGGTGCACAGAGCTGCCCAGAAGGTGGCTTAGAGGTGCAGAGCACCCCCGAGGCTCCCAGCCCACTGCTCAGGCTGAGGTGGATTCCCAGGAGAAGGCTCCAGGGAGAGCTTCTGGTGGCCTTGCAGGAGCTGCAGGGGGCTGCAGGAAAGCTGGGGAGGGACTTTGGAGGGGGTGAGGGAGGGACAGGACTGGGGGGGATGGAGCAAAAGGAGAAGTGGGGAGCTGGAGATTGGCTGTGAGGAAGAAGTTGTTAGGCAGGAGGGTGGTGAGAGCCTGGCCCAGGCTGCCCAGGGAGGTGGTGGAAGCCTCCTGCTGATGCCTGGAGGTGTTTGCAGCCAGGCTGGAGGTGGCTGTGAGCAAGCTGCTGTGGGGTGAGGTGTCCCTGCCCATGGCAGGGGCTTGGAGCTGGCTGAGCCTTGGGGTCCCTTCCAGCCCTTCCAAGACTCTGAGTCTATGAAATGTATCAGGAGCAGGGGGCTGGCATCCTGGGAATGATGTTCTGGCAGGACCATGGAGTGTGCAGGGCGAGTGGGCACTTCCCAGCGCTGGGCTGACTCATGGCCTTGCTATTTCTGTCCAGACCTTGGCCAGCTTTGCTGGCTGCCTGCCTTGTCCCCTGTCCTTGGCTGCAGCCACTGGCCCTGGCTGGCCAAATCCATGTCAATGGATCAATGGATCAATGGATCAATGGCCATTGTTCCCAGGATGAGCTTCAACAAAGCCAAGGGTCAGGTCCTGCACTTGGGGCACAACAACCCCAAGCAACACTGCAGGCTTGGGGCAGTGTGGCTGGAAAGCTGCTGGCAGGATGGGACCTGGGGCTGCTGATGGCCAAGCAGCTGAACAGGAGCCAGCAGTGTGCCCAGGGGGCCAAGAGAGCCAAAGGCTTCCTGGCTGGGCTCAGCAATGCTGTGTCCAGGGGAGCAGGGAGGGGATTGTCCCCTGGGGCTCAGCTCTGGGCACCTCAGTGCCAGAGAGCTGTGGAGGTGCTGGAGCCAGGGCAGAGCAGGGCAAGGAAGCTGGGAAGGGCCTGGGGAAGAAATCTGCTGGAGAGAGCCTGAAGGAGCTGGGGCTGGGCAGGGAGAGACAGAGGAGGCTGAGGGGAGACCTCACTGCTGTCTGCAGCCCCCTGAGAGGAGGCTGTGGAGAGGCTGCTGCTGGGCTCTGCTCAGAGGGAATCAGTGACAGAAGAAGAGGCAATGGCCTCAAGCTGCCCCTGGGGAGGCTCAGGCTGGACAGTAGGAAAGGTTTCTTCCCAGCAGGAGTGGTCAGGGACTGGAAAGTGCTGCCCAGGGAGGTGGTGGAGTCCCCAGCCCTGGCTGTGTTTCAGGGTGGTTTGGCTGTGGTGCTTGGGGCTCTGGTTTAGGGGTGAGCCTTGCAGGGTAGGGCTCTGGGTTGGCCTTGGTGCTCCTGAGGGTCTCTTCCAACTGCAATGCTTCTGTGGTTCTGTGATTCTGTGTTGTGAGCCCTGAGGAACCACTTGGTGCCTGCTCCTGAGGTGGGGCTGCTGAGTTTCCCCTGCTGCACCCTTGCTGGAAGAGCAGCAATGCACCTGGATGCCAAGGGGGCACATCGAAGCCCTGCTCACCTCCTGCTGCAGCATGAGCCCAGCTTTGCCAGGGGGACCCTGGAGCTCTGGAAGCTCTGCTGGGCACATCCCACTGCTCTCCAGGATGGGATGCTGCAGCCAAGTCACTGAGAGCAAACGAGGGGCAGGCTCCTCTCTGCCTGCTGAAAGAGGGCTCCCGTGGCTGAGGGAGCTGGGGTTGCTTAGCCTGGAGAGAGGAAGCTCAGGAGAGACCTTACTGCTGTCTGCAACTACCTGAAGGGAGGTTGTAGCCAGGTGGGGGTTGCTCTCTTCTCCCAGGCAAGCAGCACCAGAACAAGAGGACATAGTCTCAAGCTGTGCCAGGGGAGGTTTAGGGCTGGATGTTAGGAAGAAGTTCTTCACAGACAGAGAGAATGGCCCTGGGGATGGGCTGCCCAGGGAGATGATGGAGGCACCATCCCTGGAGGTGATTAGGAAGTGCCTGGATGGGGCACTCAGTGCCATGGTCTGGTTGATCAGATGGGGTTGGGTGATTGGTTGGACTGGCTGATCTGGGAGGTCTCTTCCAACCTGGCTGATTCTGAGCTTCTCTGAGCCTGAGGTTCTGTGATTGTGGTTCTGTGACTCTGAGACGATTCTGTGGTTCTCTGTCCCTGAGCTAGGTCCTTCTGTCCCAGCAGATGCAGGTGTGGAAGCTGGGCTGATGGACTTCCTGCTCTTTGGCAGCCTCATCTCAGCGGTGGACCCGGTGGCAGTGCTGGCTGTCTTCGAGGAGGTCCATGTCAACGAGACCCTCTTCATCATCGTCTTTGGGGAGTCTCTCCTCAATGATGCTGTCACCGTGGTGAGCTGGGCCTTGGGGGGGCTTTAATGTGGAGCCAGACGTGGGGCAGGGGGCCGGTGTCCCCCAGGATGGGCAGCAGTCCCAGCCCCAAGCTGGAGGCAGAGCCCTGCCGTACCCTGGTGGCCTTGCTCCTGGCGCCGGGGGGGACTCTGCCTGCTGAGGTGACCTCTGCCACCTGGCAGATTTGGGGGGGGGAAGGAATCCTGCCTGCAAGTGCTGCCCCCTCAAAGCAGGGCAGGGGTCCCAAGGGATCTGCCTTGCCTGCAGGTGCTGTACAAGGTCTTCAACTCCTTCGTGGAGCTGGGCCCAGCGCACATCCGTGCCACAGACTACCTGAAGGGGGTAGGTGAGTATGTGCCCCACCACCTCCTCCTCCAGCACGGTCCTCCTGGTGATCCTGAGGGTCTTTCCCAACCTGAATGTCTCTGTGATGGTGCCAGGGGCAGGCAGGGGTGGCAGGCACAGCGCGGGGCTGAGCCCCAGCAGCTCTGTCCCCTTCCTTCCGCTGCCCGTCCCCACGCAGCGCGGTCGGGTGGGAGCCTGGGGGCTTAGCCGGGCCACCTGCCGGTGCTAATGAGTCCTCTCCTCCTGCCCAAACCCTCCCCCCAGCCTCCTTCTTCCTGGTGAGCCTGGGTGGGACGGCGGTGGGGCTGCTCTTCGCCTTCCTGCTGGCGCTGATCACGCGCTTCACCAAGCGGGGTGCGCATCATCGAGCCGCTCTTCGTCTTCCTCCTGGCCTACGTCGCCTACCTGGCTGCTGAGATGGTCTCCCTCTCCTCCATCCTGGCGTGAGTGCTGGGGGGTCTCAGCACAGAGAGGGAAAGAGACTCAGTTATTTTGAATCATAGAACTGCCAGGGCTGGCAGGGACCCCAAGGCTCAGCCAGCTCCAAGCCCCTGCCATGGGCAGGGACACCTCACCCCACAGCAGCTTGCTCACAGCCACCTCCAGCCTGGCTGCAAACACCTCCAGGCATCAGCAGGAGGCTTCCACCACCTCCCTGGGCAGCCTGGGCCAGGCTCTCACCACCCTCCTGCCCAACAACTTCTTCCTCACAGCCAATCTCCAGCTCCCCACTTCTCCTTTTGCTCCATCCCCCCCAGTCCTGTCCCTCCCTCACCCCCTCCAAAGTCCCTCCCCAGCTTTCCTGCAGCCCCCTGCAGCTCCTGCAAGGCCACCAGAAGCTCTCCCTGGAGCCTTCTCCTCTGCAGCCTGCACAACCCCAACTCTCTCAGGCTGTGCTCAGAGCAGAGCAGCTCCAGCCCTCTGCTCAGCCTCCTGGCCCTGCTCTGGACACCTCCCAGCCCCTCCAGAGCCTTCCTGGCACAGAGGCTGCAGAGCTGGGCACAGAGCTGCAGCTGTGGGCTCAGCAGAGTGGAGCAGAGAGGCAGAATCCCCTCCCTGGCCCTGCTGGCCACACTTCTGCTGCTGCAGCCCAGGCTCTGCTTGGCTCTCTGGGCTGCAAGTGCTCCCTGCTGGCTGCTGCTGAGCCTCTCCTCCCCCAGCACCCCCAAGGCCTTTGCTCCAGGGCTGCTCTCAGATATATTTCTGTGTTATGAAATCAGAGGCACAAACAAGGCCAAGATATCAACAGCCCTTGAGGCTATCTATTAACAGAATAAAGTGGATGGAAGAGAAGAAGGGAGGGAGAGAGGGGAAAAACAGAGAAAGAGAGGGAGAAGAGGGAGAGAGAAGAGGAAAGGAATTATATTACCCACCCCCCACCCCTCCCCAGGTCAGTTTGGGTCTGGGGAGGAAGGCTGCTGCAGCTTTGGCTTGGAGGAGAGGTCATCCTGGTTGTCTGTGCTGCCCTCCCTGGAGGAGGGGAGGCAGAGATCCCAAAGTCCAGGTCCTCCTCTGAGCAGGCTCTTCAGCTCCATGAGTTGCAGCAGGCAGAACTTAGGACACAGAGAGAGAGGTTTCCTCCTGGTCTGCTGCCTCCAGGGTCCATGGTGATGTCTTCCCTCCTGTGTCTGTCCCTCTCTCTCTCCTGGTATTTGCTTCTGTGTCTTTCCTCTCCTGAGCAGGCATCACTCAGGCCTTTTTAGACAGCTTTTTAGGCCCAGGCTTTCCTTAGGGATGTGTGCAGGTGGTGAAGCCTTTTCACCATCCTCCCTCCCCGGGGGTCCTGGCTGTGCACCTCCCAGAGAGTCCTTACCCAGTGGCCTCTGCTCACTGTCCCCTCCCCTGGCAGCTACTGTCTGGGTGAGGAGCAAAGGTGTTTTGATCTCTTGATTCACATCAAGAGAGACCAAGATTTAGTCTCTTACAGAGTGTCCCCCACTGGGGGAAGATCCAGGAGAGCAGCTCCACAGAGTCCTGCTGGGCAGCAAGCTCTCCAGGGGCCAGCAATGGGTGGCCTTGGGGCCAAGGAGGCCAATGGGATCCTGGGGTGCAGCAAAGGAAAGAGTGGCCAGCAGGGCTGGGGAGGCTCTGCTCCCCCTCTGCTCTGCCCTGCTGAGGCCACAGCTGCAGTGCTGTGCCCAGCTCTGGGCTCCCTGGTTCAGGAGGGACAGAGACCTGCTGGAGAGAGCCCAAGGGAGGCTGTGAGGATGATCAGAGGACTTGAGCAGCTCCCCTGTGGAGAGAGGCTGAGAGCCCTGGGGCTGTTCAGTCTGGAGAGGAGAAGGCTGAGAGGGATCTGATCAGTGTCAGTCAATAGCTGAGGGCTGGGGGGCAAGGGGAGGGGGCCAAGCTCTTTTGGGTGGTGCGCAGCAGTGAGGCAAGGAGCAGTGGAGACAAACTCGAACAGAGAAGGTTCCACCTCAGTATGAGGAGAGACTTCTTTGGTGTGAGGGTGCTGGAGGCCTGGAGCAGGCTGCCCAGAGAGGTGGTAGAGTCTCCTTACTTCCAAATCCTCCCCTGGAGGTCACCCTGCCCATGGCAGGGGGGTTGGAGCTGGATGATCCTTGAGGGCCCTCCCAGCCCTGACAGCTCTCTGACTCTGTGACTCCCTGGATGCTTTCCTGGGCAGACTGCCCTGGGTGACCCTGCTCTGGCAGGGGGTTGGAGCTGGATGATCCTTGAGGGCCCTCCCAGCCCTGACAGCTCTCTGACTCTGTGACTCCCTGGATGCTTTCCTGGGCAGACTGCCCTGGGTGACCCTGCTCTGGCAGGGGGTTGGACTGGATGGTCTCTGGAGGTCCCTTCCAGCCTCTCAGATTCTGAGAGAGGAGGGGTGGTGTGCAGAGCCCCTCCTCCTGCTGCTGCTGCTGCTGCAGGGTCACAGCAGCCCCTTCTGCCCCTCTGCAGGGTCACCTTCTGTGGGATCTGCTGCAAGAAGTATGTGGAAGCCAACATCTCCCAGAAGTCTCGCACCACTGTCAAGTACACCATGAAGACCCTGGCCAGCAGCTCAGAGACCATCATCTTCATGTTTCTGGGCATCTCAGCTGTGGACACCTCCAAGTGGGCATGGGACACAGCACTGGTGCTGGGCACCTTGTTCTTCATCCTGCTCTTCAGAGCCGTGGGTCAGCATCCTGCCGTGCTCCGGGCCGGTACCACCCAGCCCTTAGAAAGGCTGAGAGGCGACCACCGGCCACAGCTCCTGGCTGGGGTTTTGCCCAGTCTCCAGGAGCAGGCAGAGCTCTGCTGCCACCCCCCCCCCCAGGCTCTCCCTTCTCCCTTCTACCCTTAGGTGTTGTCCTCCAGACCTGCGTGCTCAACCGCTTCCGCCTGATCCCCCTCGACAGGATTGACCAGGTGGTGATGTCCTACGGTGGCCTCCGTGGGGCCGTGGCCTTTGCCCTGGTCATCCTGCTGGACAGGGCCAAGGTGAAAGCCAAGGACTACTTTGTGGCCACCACCATCGTGGTGGTGTTCTTCACTGTCATCGTGCAGGTGAGGCTGGGCCCCAGGCCCCCCCCGGAGCTCGCCGCCTGGGGCCAAGCTGGGGCTGCCTGGGGACATCAGCTCAGGGCAAGCAGAACACACAGCACAGAATTGTCCTGGCCCTCTCTTCTCTCTCTTCAAGCCATCTCTGGGCCTCTTGGCACCAGCAGGGTGATGTGACACAGGCTGCCCTGGCAGCTGTCGTGGTGGTGAGGCCAAGGGTCCATGATGGAGCTCTGCCCACCTCCTGTTCTGGGACTGGCTGCAAGAGCAACAGCTCAGAGAATCAGCCAGGCTGGAAAGACCTCAGAGACCACCAAAGCCAACCTAGCACCCAGCACCCAACACCTCCTGACAACTCAGCCATGGCTCCAAGTGCCACATCCAGGCCTTTCCTGAACACCTTCAGGGGTGGGGACTCCACCACCCCCCTGGGCAGCACATCCCCAGGGCCAATCTCTCTGGCTGGGGAGAATTTCCTCCTCACCTCCAGCCCAAACCTCCCCTGGCACAGCTTGAGACTGTGTCCTCTTGTTCTGGTGCTGGGTGCCTGGGAGAAGAGCCCAACCCCCACCTGGCTGCAACCTCCCTGCAGGGAGTTGCAGAGAGCAAGAAGGTCTCCCCTGAGCCTCCTCTTCTCCAGGCTAAGCAACCCCAGCTCCCTCAGCCTCTCCTCCCAGGGCTGTGCCCCAGACCCCTCCCCAGCCCTCAGGGGAGCAATAAGGTCTCTCCTGAGCGAGGCAGGTGCTGGTGTGGGGAGCTGAAATTCCCCCTTCTCCCCCCCTCCTGCCCCCCCCATGGGATTTTGCCAGCCCAGCCCAGCTGGAAGCAAATGGGAGCTGGATTTCCAGGCAGGGCTGCAGGCTGCAGGGGAATGCAATGGCCATGGCCAAACTCTCCAGGAGTTACAGTGCTGGCAGGGATTTAGGATTGATCAACAGCACAAGGGCCAGGGGCAGCTGAGAGCTGAGAGCTTCCCCCTGACCCCCCTGGACAAAAGGGAGAAGAGAAAGGAGCAGGGAGGTTAGACTCAGCCAGAGCAATGCAGCCAAGGTCCAGCAGGGGCAAGTTAGCCTCTCCCAGAGGGAAGGACAGGGAAGAGAGAAATTGATTTGAGAACTAAAGCTTCTGGCAGAGCTCTCTCCAGTGGATTGGTTGCAAGGAGCTTCCTTTCCCTCTGTGCTCCAGCAGGGAGTTGCTTACATTCTGCTCCTTTTCTGCTCAACATCTGGGGCAGATGTTAAAGGCATAGCCTAAAACTATCACAGAATCAGAGACTTGTCAGGGCTGGAAGGGAGCTCAGGGCTCAGCCAGCTCCAAGCCCCTGCCATGGGCAGGGACACCTCACACCACAGCAGGTTGCTCACAGCCACCTCCAGCCTGGCTGCAAACACCTCCAGGCATCAGCAGGAGGCTTCCACCACCTCCCTGGGCAGCCTGGGCCAGGCTCTCACCACCCTCCTGCCCAACAACTTCTTCCTCACAGCCAATCTCCAGCTCCCCACTGCTCCTTTGGCTCCATCCCCCCCAGTCCTGTCCCTGCCTGACAGCCTCCAAAGTCCCTCCCCAGCTTTCCTGCAGCCCCCTGCAGCTCCTGGGAGGCCACCAGAAGCTCTCCCTGGAGCCTTCTCCTCTCCAGCCTGCACCACCCCAACTCTCTCAGGCTGTGCTCACAGGAGAGGTGGCACAGGGAGGGGATGCCATGGTCTCTGCCTGCCAGGACACAGCACCACGGCCCAGTGCTGGGAGCAGGGCATTGGGTTGGGTTGGTAGGAGCAAGCTGTGTGCCTGGCACAGTGCAGTCCCTGGTCACTTGGCGCTGCTTCTGCTCCCCCATGCCCCAGCTGTGCCCCCTCTCGCCCTCCCAGTCTTTCCCCTTGCCTTCTCCTGCCATTCCAGGGCCTCACCATCAAGCCCCTGGTGAAGTGGCTGAAGGTGAAGCGCAGTGACCACCACAAACCCACCCTGAACCAGGAGCTCCACGAGCACGTAGGTGCTGGTGCCAGCGGCGTCCCGCGCCGCCGGGGCTGGGCACGGGGGGTGCACGGCCTGGCACTCCCAGGCACCCCCAGCCTTGCCACTGCTCTCACCCTCCTCTCCCCTGGCTCAAGGCTTTTGACCACATCCTGGCAGCAGTGGAGGACATCGTGGGGCACCATGGCTACCACTACTGGCGGGACAAGTGAGTCTGAGCCAGGATCCTCTGGGCCGCATCAGCCGGGCAGGGGACGGCTGCCAGCCACGGGCACGCAGCAGAGTCCCTGCTGGAGGACCCCTTGGGGCAGCAGGACCAGGAAGACCATCTGGCAGCTGTTGTGCAGATGACTGAGGTCCCAAAAGCACCCCAGAGAGGAGCTGCTGGCAGAGCTGGCATGGTTTGCCTGTGCTGCTGGGGGGCTGGGGGGTGGCCGTGGCTCAGTTCCCCCCTCCTGGATGGAGCTGGGGAGGGCACAGCCCTGCGGGCGCCTGGGCAGTGTTTATCTGCAGCACAGTGACAGGAAAGGATGGGGAAGGCTGCTTCCTGCAGGGGAAATTCTCCAGCAGGGTGGCCACCCCACCCCCTCCCCCCCAGTCCCCATCCCATCCCCTGCCGCAGCTCTGCTGGGCTCTGGGACAAAGGCTGAGGGCATCCCCTCCCCTCCTACTCTCCCTGGCAGCGTGCCCCTGGGCGCAGCCAGGTCCTGCCTGCCCAGCCTGCTTTGGCCACAGAATATCTCTGCTTGGAAGGGACCTTCAAGATCATCCAGCCCAACCCTCGACCCAGCACCGAAGGCTCCACACCAGACCATGACCCTAGGGCTGCTGGAGCACCCCTGCCCAGGGCTGGTGACTCCAGCCCTGCCCTGGGCAGACCATGCCACCTCTCAGGAGGTCCCTGGCTGGGGTACCCCACGGGAGCTAAGCTGTCTGTGTCTCTTCTCGTGGCAGGTGGGAGCAGTTTGACAAGAAGTACCTGAGCCAGCTCCTGATGAGGAAGTCTGCCTACAGGCTGCGGGATGAGATCTGGGACGTCTACTACAAGCTGAACATCCGTGATGCCATCAGCTTCGTTGACCAGGTAGGGGGCATCTGCCGGGCACCAGGCAGTGCCATGGCCCCAGCAGGAGCTGGCAGGCCTGAGGTGGTGGTTTCATAGAACCCCAGAGCTGGCAGGGCTGGAAGGGAGCTCAGGGCTCAGCCAGCTCCAAGCCCCTGCCACGGGCAGGGACACCTCACACCACAGCAGGTTGCTCACAGCCACCTCCAGCCTGGCTGCAAACACCTCCAGGCATCAGCAGGAGGCTTCCACCACCTCCCTGGGCAGCCTGGGCCAGTGTTTCCCCCATGTATGGCCAAGCAGTGGGCCCCCATCGCTGCCAGCCCAGCAGGGTCTTGCTGCCCTGATGCCAGCCTTGCCCTGCCACCTGCCAGGGTGGCCATGTGCTTTCAGCTGCCAAGCTGGCGCTGCCCTCCATGCCCAGCCGCACGTCCATGTCGGAGTCGTCGGTCACAAACCTCCTGTGAGTACAAGACCCCCCCTGAGCCCCTGGGCAGACCTTGCTGGCTGCCTGCAGCTGCCTTCTTCCCTGGGCATGGGCGGTGCCAGGGCTGGCAGGGGGCTGGCAGGGTGTGGGCATGGAGCCCAGCCCTGCCATCTCCACCTGAATCTCCATCTGCATTTCCATCTTCCTCCATCTTCATCTCTCTCCCTCTCCCTCTTTCTCATCTCCATCTCCACCTCCATATCCATCTCCATCATCTTCCTCCATCGTCATCTCTCTCCCTCTTTCTCATCTCCATCTCCATCTCCATCATTTTCCTCCATGTTCTTTCATCCCCCCTCCCTCTCTCTCCCTCTTTTACATCTCCACCTCCATCTCCACCTCCACCTCCATTTCTCTCTCCATCTCATCTCATCTCATCTCATCTCATCTCATCTCATCTCATCTCATCTCATCTCATCTCATCTCATCTCATCTCATCTCATCTCCATCATCTTCCTCCACCTTCTTTCCTCTGCCTCTCCCCCTTTCTCATCTCTACCTCCACCTCCATTTCGTCTCCATCACATTTCCATCTCCATCCCCTCTCCATCTCATCACCATCTCCACCTCCACCTCCATCTCAATCATCTTCCTCCATCTCCCTCCCTCTCGCTCTTGCTCCCCCTCTCCCTCCTCTCCCCCCGCGCCTGCCCGGCGCCGGCTCGGCAGGAGGGAGAGCGGGAGCGGGGCGTGCCTGGACCTGCAGGTGATCGATACGGTGCGGAGCCGGCGGGACAAGGAGGACGCCGCCATGCACCATGTGCTGCGAGGGAGCCTCTACAAGCCCCGGCGGCGGGTGAGCTCCCCTCGGCCCCCAGCCCCGGAGCAGCGGGGCTGGAAGGAAGGAGGCTCCGCGGGGGCAGCTGCTCACCCTGTGTCTCTTTGCCTCTCCCTCGGCCAGTACAAGGCCAGCTACAGCCGTCACTTCATCTCTCCAGATAAACAAGAGCGCCAGGACAAAGAGATCTTCCGGCAGAACATGAAGAGGAGGCTGGAGACCTTCAAGTCCACCAAGCACAACGTCTGCTCCTCCAAGAGCAAGGCCAGGCTGAAGGAGAAGGGCAGGAAAAAGGCAAGCGGCCGCCGCTCCTTCCCCTCCCTGCAGAGCTTCGCAGAATGGGTTGGGTCAGAAGGGAATTTGAGCTCAGCCAGGCCCAACCCCTCCCCCACCCGCCGAGGGCAGGGACGGCTCCCACCAGCCAGGTTCTTCATCCTTCCACACCTCCACAGCCTCCCTGGGCAGCCCGTGCCAGGCTCTCCCCACCCTCACTGCCAACGGTTCCTTCCTCATCCCCAGTCTAACCTCTCAGCTCTGAGATTCGACCTCTTCCAGACTGCAGGCAGTGAGCTTTCCTCTCCTCTCCTCTCCTCTCCTCTCCTCTCCTCTCCTCTCCTCTCCTCTCCTCTCCTCTCCTCTCCTCTCCTCTCCTCTCCCTCTCCTCTCCCTCTCCTCTCCCTCTCCTCTCCCTCTCCTCTCCCTCTCCTCTCCCTCTCCTCTCCCTCTCCTCTCCCTCTCCTCTCCCTCTCCTCTCCCTCTCCTCTCCCTCTCCTCTCCCTCTACTCTCCCTCTCCTCTCCCTCTCCTCTCCCTCTCCTCTCCCTCTCCTCTCCCTCTCCCCTCCTCTCCCTCCCCTCCCCTCTCCCTCCCCCGGGGGAGCCTCACATTTGGTTTTCCAAGAGTAGCTTGAGCCTTGGTGCAGCTCCAGGCTCTGAGTGTGGCACTCAGCCTTAGGCTGAGCCTTGGGTCTCTTCCTCTCCCTGGGAGGCTTTTGAAGCCATGGAATCACAGAATGGGTTGGAAGGGACCTCCCAAGGTCCTTGCTGAGGTATTTCTAGCAAGGCCATGAAAATCCAGCACCCAAGGGCCCCAAACACTGCGTGCCAGCTGCCATCCAGCCAGGGCTGGGGAGTCAGTGCCCCTGGTGTCTCCTGGGCTCGCAGGGCCACCTGGGTGGGGGTTAGGGCTTTGCAGGGGGCAGGTTCCAGCTGGTCCTTCTTCCCTGGCAGAAGAACATCCCTCTGGGCAGCGAGGCATCCAACGGGAAGAGCCACAGGAGTGTGCCCTGGCAGGAGGCAGGTAGGGCCAGCTGCGGGCACCTGCCGGGCTGGGAGCAGCTTGCTGTGCCTCCCCCGCTGCGCCTGGGGCTGTTCCCAGCACCAAGCCCTTCTCCCACGAGTGCAGTCCTCGCCCCATCCTCCAAAGCAACTCCCTCCCTCCATCTGGCTGCAGCCCCTGTGCTGGTGATGGTCAGCTCAGAGGAGGAGGAGAGCGACAGCTCGGAGACGGAGAGGGAGGATGACGAAGGGATTGTCTTCGTCGCTCGAGCCACGGACGAGGTCCTGCAGGGAAAGACCACTGCTGGTAGGCAGCCACCCTCCTGTGCCTGGGCAGCTGCCCCTGGGCACTCTCTGCTTCCTCCATGTGAGGAGCAAAGTGGCCTTGGCCTGGGTGAAACCCCAGCTGGCAGAGGATGGGACAGGGGCAGCGCTGGGCTCTGGCGGCACAGCAGAGCAGTGCTGGAGGCTCCTGCAGCCCTGGGCCAGCTGCAGGGTTCTGCAAATGCTTGTAGGGCCCAGGGCGAGAGAGAGAGAAAGAGCTGTGCAAAGGTCCCTCCCAGCCTCCCTCCTTCTGCATCCCCAGGCAGCCTGGACGTCTGCCCCAGCCCCTGCATCATCCCCCCTTCGCCCACGCTGGCGGAGAAGGAGCTGCCCTGGAAGGGGGACCAGGCTGACCTGGCTGTTTACATCTCCTCGGAGACCACCAAAATCGTGCCGGTGGACATGCAGAAGGCCTGGAACCAAAGCATCTCCTCCCTGGAGAGCATCGCCTCCCCGCCGGGCATCGAGGGCGGCGCTCAGCACAGGAGGCTGGCCTGCCCCGTGCTGGAGGAGCAGCCCCTGGCTGCCGGCCAGGGGGCGGCGGAGCAGAGCTCCTGCTTCCAGTTCCCCAGCCACGCCGGCAGGAGCGGCAGGGCGCGCAGCGGCAGCAGCCCGGAGGGCGCCGAGCGGCAGGAGCTGCAGCCTCTGATGGCCACGGAGGAGCAGGGCAAGGGGCTGCCTGCCGCGGAGTCCAGGTGGCTGATGTTCAACAGAGCAAGCCACCTCTGAGGCAGCCCAGGGAAGGAAGGGGGAAGGGGCTGGGGCGGGGCTGCAGACCCCTGACCCCCTGACCGCTCTGCTGCCATGAGTTGTAAAGCCTTGTGTGTGTCTCCATGAGCTCCAGGAGCAGCAGGAGAGCCCGGTGGTGCTCCTGGAGCTGCCCTCCAAGCTGGGCTCTGCCCAGGCACCTCCTGATGCAACACTTGTCAAGAATTGGGCATCATGCTGCACCAGCAGGCACCAGCAGGTCCACCCAGGGCGGCACTGACCCCAAACCTCTTCCTTTTCCTCTGCTCCTGCCACATCTTCACGGTGCTGGGGAGCTGGAGATGCTCAGCCCGGGGGCTGAGACCGCAGCTGGACTCCTTCCCATCACGGCTGTGCCACCTTGAGGTGCAGAGGTGCTGGCTCAGGGGCCAAGGCCGCTCTGGGGCGTGGGGGCATGAGCTGATCTCCAGCCCCTGGCTGTGAGCAGACCCCTGGACAGCAGGCTGGGAGCACGACCGCCCCCGGCAGGCAGCGGCCAAGCTGCCGGCTTCAGGGCGGCCACAGCCGCTGCCCCCGCAGCATGGATGGAGCTCCGCACAGAGGCCACGGCTGGGCTCCTTGCCACGGGCAGCTCGGTGGCCCGCGGGTCACAGAGGCAAGGCCACGACCTTCTCAGGACTGGGAGCAGTTCTCCTGGGGTTTGGCTCCCCCAGGAGCCGGACTCATGAACTTGTAACGCACAGGGACTCCTCCAGCAGCCAGCCTGCTGTGCCAGCCTCTCGCCCGGATGTGTTCCCAGCAGCTGTGGTGTTCAGCTTCCTGGCTTTGCCCGGGGGCAGCTGCCCTGCACAGCGCCCTCGGCATCCCCCCTGCCCACATCCCAGTGCCTGCAGTTGCCTGGGAGGGCTGGGGCTGGGGCTGGGGCAAGGCCAGCGGGGGCGAGCAGCAGGTATGAATGTACAGCAGGAAGAGGGCTGGCAGGGGAGAGCTGGGAGCAGCTTCCAAGCTCTGTCCCTCCCCCCACCTGCCTCTCAGCCACCCCTGGCCCCTCCTGAGAGGGTGCTGGGCTCTGGGGGCAACTGCCCAGACAGTGAATGAGTCCTGGTGTGAGCCCCTAAGGACAGGAGCTGCTGCTCAGCACCCAGAAGCTCAGCTCTGGCAGCCAGGTCACCAACGCTGCGTGGGCACAGAGGGGCAGCAGGTGCCAAGGGGACGGGTGGGTGGGTGAGCCCGGGGTGGGGGCTGGTGGGAGGCTCAGGAAGGCTCAGGCAGAGGCTGCAGGGCTCTGGGGCTGTGCCAGCAGGCAGGGGGTGGTTTTTAACAGGTTTTTATATCCTTTTGCATTTCAGCTATGCCTTACTCTGGCTTTGGGTTCTGATCCTGGGGCTGTGCTCGAAAGCTCCAGCTGGGGCAGGGGGGGTCTGTAGCCAGTGGGCACCACCAGTGACTCCAGCTGGCTACCTTTTCTTTGCAAGAGTGTGGGTTTAATGTGACACTGGAGGAGAGGATTTTGTAGCCTTCAATAAACAGGAACTGGAGCCAGCTGCTCTCTGCTCTCCTCAGCACAGAACCATCCCAGAATGGCTCAGGCTGGAAGGGACCTCAGAGACCATCTCCAACCCCCCTGCCATGGACAGGGACAGCTCTCAGCTGGACTTGGTTGATTAAGAGCTCATCCAACCTGGTCTTAAACACCCCCAGGCAGGAGGCAGCCACAGCCTCCCTGGGCAGCCTGGGCCAGAGCCTCAGCTCCCTCCTGCTGGAGAACTTCTTCCTCAGCTCCTCTCTGACCCTGCTCTGCCTCAGCTCCAAACCCTTCCCCCCTGGCCTGGCTCCAGACCCCCTCAGCCAAAGTCTCTCTGCAGCCTCCCTGCAGGATCCCTTCAGGCCCTGGCAGCAGCTCTGAGGTCCCCCTGGAGCCTTCTCCTCCCCAGGCTGCACAGCCCCAGCTCCCTCAGCTGTGCTCCCAGCAGAGCTGCTCCAGCCCTGGCAGCATCTCTGTGGCCTCCCCTGGCCTCCCTCCACAGCTCTGTGGCCTCCTCCTGCTGGGGACAGCAGAGCTGGAGGCAGGGCTGGGGGTGGGGGCAGAGCAGAGCCCAGGGGCAGGATCCCCCCTGCTGCCCTCTGCCCACCCTGCTCTGGCTGCAGCCAGCACACAGCTGCCTGAGGGCTGCAGGAGGCTCTGCTGGCTCCTGGGGAGCTGCTCAGCACCCAGCACCCCCCAGGCTTATTCTCCAGGGCTGCTCTCACCCTGCTTTGCACCTGGGACTAACCTGACCCAGCTGCAGGACCTGGCACTTTGACTCATCGAAGTCCAGCAGCTCCTGCTTGGGCTCTCCCTCACAGGCACAGCATCCCTCCACCCAGGGCCCCCCTCTGAGAGGGTTTCCTCCCTTTTTTTGGTGGGAAATGTGACATTTTTTCCAAGGAGGAGCATTCCTGCAGCCATTAGGAGGCTGTGCTGCAGGGAGCAGCCAGCCAGAGGCCCCTGCTGCCCAGGGCTGCGGCTGCCTGCACGGCAGCAGAGCTGCTGGGAGCCCACAGCTTCCCCTGGCCGTGCTCCCTCCATCTCTCTGCCAAAAAGATTGCTCACATGGGTTGGTTTCAGACTGTTCTGGCTCATGGGAGCCTCCCCTGCATTGCCTGTGGGGGCTTTGCTCTGCCCTTGATCTGCTGGCTCCTAGCAGAGGGTAAAGGTGGTCTGCTTGATGCACAGAGTCCCAGAATGCTCCAGGCCAGAAGGGAGCTCCAGAGCTCAGCCAGTCCAATCCCCTGCCCCCAGCAGGGACAGCCCCAGCTGGGACTGGCTGCCCAGAGCCCTCTCCAGCCTCACCTGCAATGGATCCCAACCACCTCCCTGGGCAGCCTGTGCCAGTGTTCCACCACCCTCAGAGCAAAGAACTTGTTCCTCACATCCAATCCCAATCTGCTCTGAAGCCATTGCCCCTGGGCCTGGCCCTGCAGGCCTTGGGGAGCAGTCTCTCTCCATCCCTCCTGTAGCCCCCTCCAGGTCCTGGCAGGCTGCTCTAAGGTCCCCCTGCAGCCTTCTCCTCTCCAGGCTGCACAGCCCCAGCTCCCTCAGCCTGGCCTCACAGCAGAGCTGCTCCAAGCCCCTGAGCATTCTCCTGGCCTCCTCTGGAGCCTCTCCAGAGGCTCCAGGTCCTCCCTGTGCTGAGGGCTCCAGAGCTGCCCCCAGCCCTGCAGGGGAGGTCTGAGCAGAGCAGAGGCAGAATCCCCTCTCTGGCTCTGCTGGCAATGCTGCTTTGGCTGCAGCCCAGGCTGGGATTTGCCTTCTGTGCTGCAGCTCTGTGCCCAGCTCTGCAGCCTCTGTGCCAGGAAGGCTCTGGAGGGGCTGGAAGGTGTCCAGAGCAGGGCCAGGAGGCTGAGCAGAGGGCTGGAGCTGCTCTGCTCTGAGCACAGCCTGAGAGAGTTGGGGTTGTGCAGACTGCAGAATAGAAGGCTCCAGGGAGACCTTCTGGTGGCCTTGCAGGAGCTGCAGGGGGCTGCAGGAAAGCTGGGGAGGGACTTTGGAGGGGGTGAGGGAGGGACAGGCCTGGGGGAGATGGAGCAAAAGGAGAAGTGGGGAGCTGGAGATTGGCTGTGAGGAAGAAGTTGTTGGGCAGGAGGGTGGTGAGAGCCTGGCCCAGGCTGCCCAGGGAGGTGGTGGAAGCCTCCTGCTGATGCCTGGAGGTGTTTGCAGCCAGGCTGGAGGTGGCTGTGAGCAACCTGCTGTGGTGTGAGGTGTCCCTGCCCATGGCAGGGGCTTGGAGCTGCCTGAGCCCGGAGCTCCCTTCCAGCCCTGAGTTAAGCAGTGGGGCTGAAGCCTTCAGGTCCTCAGAGGAGGAAAAGCAGAGCTCCTGGCTTCAGGGAACCCTGAGGCTGGTGGCTGCTGTCTCAGAGGGTTAGCTGAGCCTAGCAGTCCGTGTGTGCAGGGTCTCCACGCCGCTGGCCAGCAGCTGGTGGGCTTGGAGCTTCTCACCCTCAACCCCAGCTGTGGGGTGACCATGGATGGCAGCTCCCCATTCTACCCTTCCCCACAGCTTCTGTCTTTCACTGTACAGGGAGGGAGGGAGGGCAGGCAGTATCCTGCTGGAACAGGATGGCTCCAACCCTTCCCACACAGCACAGAGCCAGCCTGGAGAGCTTCAGTGGAAAAAGCACAAGAGCCAGGCCAAGCCACCAAGAGATGTGCCCAAACCTCTGCTTCTGCAGGGCTAAGCTGCTTCTCAGGCTGTAGCCCACAACCCCCAACCCCCAGACTGCTCCCATGAGCAGCCCCAGCCCTGCAGACCTCTCCCATTCTGCAGCAGGCTGCTGCTCAGAGCCTGCCTTTAAAACCTGCAGGAGTTTCCCACTGCCTCCCCACGCTCAGCTCCTCCAGGTTCCAGTGCTGCCAGAAGTGGTGAAGGCAGCAGGAGACACAAGGGCAGCTCTGGGAACAAAGGCAGCGAGCAGCTGGATGGAAAACCCGAGCTGTGGCTGCTGGGTTGGTGCTGGCCACAGCCCAGCTCAGCCCAGGAGCAGCACTGGGCAGTCGACTCAGAGCCACCACCTCCCCTCTGCACAACCTGTGTCAGGTAGGTTTTAGGCTGGAAGGGGTTTGGGCGGTCTGTGAGCCAACCCTAGCTCCATGCAGGGCTGGTGGCAAAGCTACACTGTCTAGATGGGCTTGGAAAACCCCTGAGGATGTGGCCAGCAGGGGCAGGGAGGGGATTCTGCCCCTCTGCTGTGCTCTGCTGAGACCTCCCTGCAGTGCTGGGGCAGCTCTGGAGCCCTCAGCACAGACAGGGACTTGCTGGAGCAGGGCAGAGGAGGCCACAGCAGTGCTGGCAGGGCTGGAAGGGCTCTGCTGTGAGGCCAGGCTGAGAGAGCTGGGCTTGGGCAGCCTGGAGAAGAGAAGGCTCCAGGGAGAGCTCCTGGTGGCTTTTCAGTGCTTAAAGGGGGCTCCAGGAAAGCTGGGGAGGGACTCTTGACAAAGGAGTGTGGTGACAGGGTGAGGGGTCACAGTCTCACAGGGGAAGAGGACAGCCTGAGATTAGATATCAGGAGGAAAATGCTTAACTGTGAGGGTGGGGAGGCACTGGCCCAGGTTGCCCAGAGGAGCTGTGGATGCCAGGCTGGATGTGGCTTTGGGCTACCAGATCTAGCTGCAGCTGTCCCTGCCCATGGCAGGGGAGTTGGAACCAGATGATCTCTAAGGTCTCTTTGAATCCAAACCATCCCCTGATCCTGTGGTGGAGAGCTCATCCTGTCCTCAGCGCTACACCACAGCAGAAGGATTCTATCCTCATGCCCAGCAAGGATTTCCCCTGCTGCAGCTTGTCCCTGGGGGCTCCTGCCCCTCCAGGTGAGTCTTTGAGGAGAGTTGGGCTCTTGCTTCCCTTCCCCACCCCCCCAGTAAGCAGCTCCCCTCTTTTCCTTGTCCTCCTCAGTCTGGGTCTCCTGGGGAGCCCCAGGCTGGAGCTGGCAGCCAGCTGTGCCCAAGCCAGGAGGAACAATCATCTCCTTACAGCCACTGGCTTCACCTTCTCCATTGCAGGGAGGCTGCTGCTGGCTCCCAGGCAACCCTGGGAGATGTCTCATCCTGCTCTATTTCTGGAGCACTCCTGACACCCTTGTGTGCTGCTTTCACAATGGCCCTCTGCAGGCACAAGCAGCGGGAAGGCAGTGACGAGGAGCCCAGCCTCCCACCCCCCACTTAGCCCCAAGCAAGCCCAGGGCACGGCAGAGGCTTTGGCAACCTCCTGCTTTCGTGGAGGACAGCAGGGAGGAGAAGGCAGCAGGGAGCAGGAGTTCAGGCTGGCTGCCTCTGCTACACACAGCTTGGAGACACAGCAGTCTGCTCTTCACTCCTTCCTGCTCCTGTCCTTCTGTCCAGGCATCCATCTCATCTGGATAGGACCAGACTGAGCACCTCTCCTGCTGGCCTTCCTGCTCCTGGCAGGTGAAGCAGCCATCCTTGCTCCCTCTTCTCACTGGAAGCCTTCTCTGCCTGCTGGGGCAGGGACTGAGCCAATCCCACTCCAGCATCACCTCTGGGGGAAATGGAAGGCAGGTTGAGACTGCAGAGCAGGAAGAAATTGTTGGCAGTGAGTGTGGGGAGAGCCTGGCAGAGGCTGCCCAGGGAGGCTGTGGCTGTGCACTCCCTGGAGGTGTTCAGTCCAGGCTGGATGAGGCCTTGAGCAGCCTGGGCTGGGGGGAGGTGTCCCTGCCCATGGCAGGGGGGTTGGAACTGGATCATCTTTGGGCTCCCTTCCAACCCAACCCATTCTGTGAATGTATCAGCCTGGAGGGCAGTGCTGCAGCCCCTTCAGCAGCCTTGGAGCCCTCCCTTGGCCTCTCTGCAGCAGATCCCTGTCCCTCTGGAGCTGGGGAGCCCAGAGCTGGAGGCAGTCTTCCAGCTGTGGTCCCACAGAACGTTAGGGGTTGGAAGGGACCTCTAGAGATCATCAGTCTGACCCCCACTGCCAGAGCAGGACCACCTAGGGCAGGTCACACAGGAACACATCCAGATGGGTTTTGGAGCACTGCCTGGGCAGGAGAGGCTGAGAGCCCTGGGGGGGTGCAGTGTGCAGAGGAGAAGGCTGAGAGGGATCTGAGCAATGTCTCTCCAGAGCTGAGGGCTGGGGGGCAGGAAGGGAGGCACAGGGCCAGGCTCTGCTCACTGTGCCCTGGGGGAGCACAAGAGGCAAGGGCTGGAAACTGCAGCCCAGGAGCTTCCAGCTCAGCAGGAGGAAGAACTTCTTGGCTGGGAGGCTGCCAGAGGCCTGGAGCAGGCTGCCCAGAGAGGTTGTGGAGTCTCCTGCTCTGGAGCCTTCCCAGCCCTGGCTGGATGTGTTCCTGTGCCCCTGGGCTGGGTTCTGTGCTCCTGCTCTGGCAGGGGGCGGGTTGGACTGGATGACCTTCGAAGGTCTCTTCCAACTCCTCACATCCTCTGCTCCTGTGATCCACCTCCAGAGAAGGAGACTCCACAACCTCTCTTGGGGAGCCTGTGGAGAAAGTTGGCAAAAGCTCTGGAAAAGCAACCTAGAAAGACCAATGGAGGGGAGGGGAGGGAAGGCAAACAGCTCTGCAGGCTGAGAGTTGTTGTGATGCCTTGCCACGGTGTGGGGCTGGCTGCTGGGGGAGCAGCATGAGCTGCTGTCTGTCAGGCTGCAGCACAGCAGCAGGCTGGCCAGGCTGGCTGATGGAGAGATCATGGGGTGACCTCTGCTAGGATCCTCCTGATCTTTGTTGGCTCCTGCTGGGGACCAGACAGAATTGTTCTAAATGTTTGTTCTGGTTTGGTTTGGTTTGGGTTGGGTTTTGGGTTTTTTTTCCCCTTAGCATAAAAATAGCTTTGGAAGCAAACAGGAAATGACAGAGCCCAGAGAGGGCAATAAAAAGCAGGTCCGGAGAAGGGCAACGAAGCTGGGGAAGAGGCTGGGGAGCAGGGCTGGGGAAGAGGCTGGGGAGCAGGGCTGGGGAAGAGGCTGGGGAGCAGGGCTGGGGAGGAGCAGCTGAGGGAGCTGGGGGGGGTTGGTGTGGAGGAAAAGGAGGCTGAGGGAGACCTCCTTGCTCTCAACAGCTCCCTGAGAGGAGGCTGGAGCCAGGTGGGGGTCAGCCCCTTTGCTCAAGGAGCAGGCAAAAGGGTGAAACTAAATGGCCCCAGGGGAGGTTTGGGTTGGAGACCAGAAGAAACTTCTTTGCTGGGAGGGTTCGCAAGCACTGGGAGAGGCTGCCCGGGGGGGAGGTTGAATCCCCATCCCTGGGGGTGTTTAAAAGCCTCAGAGATGTGGTGCTGAGAGCCGTGGTCTGGCATCAGCCTCGGCGGAGTTAGGCAGCGCCTGGGACTCGATGATCTTAAAGGTCTCTTCCGACCCCAAGGACGCTGTGATTGTGCTCTGCAGGGAGAGCCTAGCGGCTGCCTCGGGGTGCTTGCATTGGCCATCAGATCCAGCGCCGCCTGAGGTGCACAAAGCAAACCAAAGGCAATCGAAGGTTGACCACAGGCGACCAAACCGGAACCCAGCTGCTCGAGGGGAGCAGCCCTCTGCCCCGCTCGGCCCTGGGGAGCCAGAACCCTGCTGCCTGAGCACGCAGGGGTGTGAACGGAACGGCCTTTCTTATGGGGGGAAGAGATGTGCCGGGGACGGCCAGGCCCTGCGGGGTGGTGTCAGCGGAAACCCCGCGGCGCGCCCTGGGTACCCCTGGGAGGGCAGGAACCGGCCCCAGCCCCAGCCCCAGCCCCGGTGGCAGCCGGCGGAGGGGAGGCCGCTGCCCAGAGCGGCCGCAAGGTGTCGCCCTGCGCCAGGGGGAGGTCTCAGCCGAGATGGACTACGGCAGAGCCACGCCGGGACCCCACGGAGCCCCGTGCCCAGCTCCGGAGCCTCTGTGCCAGGAAGGCTCTGGAGGGGCTGGGAGGTGTCCAGAGCAGGGCCAGGAGGCTGAACAGAGGGCTGGAGCTGCTCTGCTCTGAGCACAGCCTGAGAGAGTTGGGCTTGTGCAGGCTGCAGAGGAGAAGGCTCCAGGGAGACCTTCTGGTGGCCTCCCAGGAGCTGCAGGGGGCTGCAGGAAAGCTGGGGAGGGACTTTGGAGGGAGTGAGGGAGGGACAGGACTGGGGGGGATGGAACAAAAGGAGAAGTGGGGAGCTGGAGATTGGCTGTGAGGAAGAAGTTGTTGGGCAGGAGGGTGGTGAGAGCCTGGCCCAGGCTGCCCAGGGAGGTGGTGGAAGCCTCCTGCTGATGCCTGGAGGTGTTTGCAGCCAGGCTGGAGGTGGCTGTGAGCAACCTGCTGTGGTGTGAGGTGTCCCTGCCCATGGCAGGGGCTTGGAGCTGGCTGAGCTTTGGGGTCCCTTCCAGCCCTGCCAGTTCTCTGCTTCTATGATGCTAAGCCCTTCAGAGAGCTCAGTGATGCCACCACAGCTTAGGGGCAGGGATGCCACAGCCCCACAGGAGCTGAAGGCTTTGTGCCATCATTGTGCCAGCTCTGTGTCTGTCCCTCAGGAGCTGGAGCTCAGCTCTGGGTCTGTTCCTCTGGAGCTGGAGCTCAGCTGTGTGTGTGTTCCTCAGGCAGCTCCTTGTCTTGGAGCAAGTCTGTCTCTGACCAGGCTGCCCAGGGCTGTGGTGGATTCTCCATCCCTGGCTGGGTTCCAAAGCCCTGGCTATGTGGTGCTGAGGGCCATGGGTCAGTGGTGAGCTGGCAGTGCTGGGTTAAAGGTTGGACTGAGTGATCTTAAAGGTCTCTTCCAACCTAATGTATTCTGTGCCAGGGTATGCAGCCCAAGCTCAAAACCTGCAGCCCCAACCAAACCAACTCCAACCAAACCAATCCCAACCAAACCAACCCCAACCAAACCAACCCCAACCAATCCCAACCAAACCAACCCAAACCAAACCAAACCAACCCCAACCAAACCAACCCCAACCAATCCCAACCAAACCAACCCCAACCAACTCCAACCAAACCAATCCCAACCAAACCAACCCCAAACAACCCCAACCAAACCAACCCCAACCAACCCCAACCAAACCAACCCCAACCAAACCAATCCAACTCCAAACAAATCAACCCAAACCAACCCCAACCAACCCCAACCAAACCAACTCCAACCAAACCAACCCAACTCCAAACAAATCAACCCAAACCAACCCCAACCAACCCCAACCAAACCAACTCCAACCAAACCAACCCCAACCAACCCCAACCAAACCAACCCCAACCAAACCAACCCCAACCAACTCCAACCAAACCAACCCCAACCAAATCAACCCCAACCAAACCAATCCCAACCAAACCAACTCCAACCAAACCAATCCCAACCAAACCAACCCCAACCAACCCCAACCAAACCAACTCCAACCAAATCAACTCCAACCAAACCAATCCCAACCAAACCAACTCCAACCAAACCAACCCCAACCAAACCAACTCCAACCAACTCCAACCAAACCAACTCCAACCAAACCAACTCCAACCAAACCAATCCCAACCAAACCAACTCCAACCAAGCCAACCCCAACCAACCCCAACCAACCCCAACCAAACCAACCCCAACCAATCCCAACCAAACCAACCCCAACCAAACCAACTCCAACCACCACAACAGCAGGAAGCAGTCAGCAAACAGAAGGCTCCAGAGCTGCCCCAGCACTGCAGGGGGGGTCTCATGTTCTTCACACTGGGGCTGTTCGAGGGACAGCCAGCACCTCACCCCCACACCTCTTGACCTGTGCCACCCACTTACTGCTGAGCTCCTCTGGGGAGATGTGGCCCCAGTCTGGCAGCAGGTCCTACATGGGCACTGGAGAGGTCTAAGCCTCCTGGTCCCTTCCCATGGCTGCTCCTTACCCTGCCTGGGTCTGAGAGCAGAGGGAGAGAAGGGTGAGAGGAAAGCAAGAGGGAGCAGCTGCCAGGAGGCACCAGCCCTTTCCTTTTGCCTGTCTGAAGAGGAAGCTGCTCATCTTCTTCAGGGGACACTTTGTTCCTGCTGCTGCTGGGTGAGCTCAGCCTGCTTCCTGCTGCTGCTCTCCAGCCCTGCTGCAGGGACAGGAGGTGCCCACCCCAGCTGCATTCCTCCTGCCCACCCCAGAGTCCTCTCCCTCCAACCCACCCTGGGAAGGAAGAGTCCCTTGGTGGAGGACCCCTGATGCCCACCACCCCCCCTCCTCCAGGAGCCTGCTGTGCTCCTTGTCCCAGCTGCTGTACCCTCCTGCCTGGCACCCCTGCTGCAGGCACTCCCCAAGGCTCACTGCTCTAATTGCCAGCTGTGGCTGTCTCCTGGCACAGTGCTCCTCTCCCCATCAAACCAGCCCTTCCCAGTGCCATCCAGGAGCCTTCCCATCACCTCTGGAACTGCAGTCAGCAGAGCTGGCTCCAGCCTGCCCTGGGGAGAAGACCCTGCCCCCCAAATGCTATTTGCCCTCTGCAGAGTGACTCAGAGCTCAGCCTGGAGCCTTGCAGAGCAGCTCTGTTGAGATTGAGATGGAGGAGACAGATCTTTCCCCTTTGGTACCAGCTGGGCAAGGCTGGAGGGGAACAAAGCAGGTCTCTCCTGTACCAGGGCAGCCCATCACTTAGCTCTGAGCAGGCTGCCATTCCCTTGCTGGAAATACCAGCAGGGTTGGCAGTGCTTTGGGAAGCAGCCAGAGGACCCACCGTGGGCCTGGCTGAGTTCAGTGGGCAAGGGCCCAGCTGCTGCAGGCCATGGGAGTGCTGGTCCCAGGGCTGGCCCTTGGCACTCTGGGAAGCCCTGCCTGCATGCCCCCAGCCTGGGCTGCACCTGGGGGCTCTTGCTCAGCCCCAGCCAGTGCTGAGCTAAGCCAGCTGCTTCCCTCCCTGCTGGCTCTGGAGGAGCACACTGCAGGCAGGTGAGAGCTGTCCTCTCTGGAGGGGCTCTGCCATGGCAGAGTGGTCGGCAGGATCTGCTGGGATCTGCTGGGAGCAGGCTCTGCGAGTGCTGGCTGTGAGTCTGGGGGCTGCAAGGGGCTGGGGGTGGGTGCTGGACGGGGGGCTGGCAGAGCTTGCACCCCAGGGGACAGCAGTCCTGGAGAGCAGGGCTCCTGGGGCAGAGTGGAGGAGGTGCTGTGGTCCCTGGCTGACACCCTGGGTGCTGGCCCTCACTCTGCAGACTGGGGCAGAGCTGCAGCCAGTGGGCAGAGGAGGGGTCCCTGCTGCCCTGGAGTGGGTGGCCAGAGCTGGAAGCCCTCCTAGCAGCACACAGTTGGATTTAGGTTGTGAAGGGAAGGGTCTCCAGCCCTTGTCTGGGGGAGGTTGGTGCTTAGTGCCTATGAGAGGTGCTCTGAGGGCTGTCTCTGCTTCTCCTGGCGTGGGCTGGGGGGCAGGCTAGGTGCTGGTTGCTGTGGTGTGAGCTGGGCACAGAGCAGGGACACAAGTGAGGGGCTGCTGATGGTGCAGTGACATGGAGGGAAGTGTCTGTCTGTCTGTCCTCACAAGCCTTGGTCTGTCAGGCAGACCTGGGAAGAGGAGCAGGCCCTGGCAGCTGGCAGGGGGTCTGCAGGGGCTGTGAGAGCCTGAGCTGCACATCTCCTGTGGCTGTGGGAGAGAGGCTGGGCAGGAAGGGTGGAGATGCCCACTGGCATGTCTGGCTGGGAGGTGAGCATGCAGCTGGGAGCACAGCAAACACTCCACAGCCTGGATGTCACTGCCAGGGGGAAGGTAAACAGATGACTCTCCTGCAGAGGTGGGAGGCAGCCTGCTCCAGAGCCTCAGCTCCCTCCTGCTGGAGAGCTTCTGCCTCAGCTCCACTCTGACCCTGCTCTGCCTCAGCTCCAAACCCTTCCCCCCTGGCCTGGCTCCAGACCCCCTCAGCCAAAGTCTCTCTGCAGCCTCCCTGCAGGATCCCTTCAGGTCCTGGCAGCAGCTCTGAGGTCCCCCTGGAGCCTTCTCCTCTGCCCAGACCCAGCTCCCTCAGCCTGTGCTCCCAGCAGAGCTGCTCCAGCTCCAGGTTTGGGCTGCTCTTCAGAGAAAGCCTAAGTCTGTTCATTCCTCTGCTCAGAGGTGGTGCTGAGGTCTGAAGCAGCAGCCCTGAAACCACAGGAGGATGCCTAAGCCAAGAGCATTTTGTTCTCTGTGCCTGAGCTGCTGTGAGCTGGCTCTGCATCCCCAGAAGCCTGCCCCTGCCTGCCTCAGTGTCTGCCAAGAGCTTCCTGGGGAATTCGGGGGTCTTCCCTCCAGGGTGGTCACATCCTGCCAACCACTGCAGCTGCCTGATGCTCAGAGACCCAGCCCCTACCCAGGGGAGTCCACCCCAGTGGGGAGACAGCCCAGGAGGTGCCTGCTGCAGAGCAAGTGTGTGTGGGGAAGGAGCCTGCCCAGGGCAGGAGGCCTGGGGTCAATCCAAGGCCAGCTCCTGCCCCACACAGCATTCCTGATGCCCCTCTGCAGGAAACTGCTGTGGAAGTGTTGGTTCAGGTGTCAAGGCCTGGAGCCCCCCCCCAAGAACTGCTCAGGTTAAAGTAGTCCCAAACTGCTCAGCCCCAGGCAGAGGTCTTGGGCAGATGCACAAAGGTGCTGTGGGCCCTGGTGGTGCTGGGCTGCTGCTGAGCAAGACCCTGGGCACCAGGGGGTGCCTGGGGCAGGCCTTACATCAGCAAGTGCTCTGCATGTGTTGAGTCCAGCAGGCTGGGCTGGCACTGTGTGCCATTCAAGGTGTGCCTCCCCAGCTGCCCAGAGAGGCTGCAGGGCTGGCATTGCCCCCTTGGGCTGCTTCACAGAACCCCAGCAGGGCTGGGGCTGGAAGGGACCTCTGGAGCTCACCCAGCCCAAGACCCCCTGCCCCAGCAGGGCACCCACAGCACAGTGCCCAGGGGGGGTTGGAAGCTCTCCACACCAGGAGACTCCACAACCTCTCTGGGCAGCCTGCTCCAGGCCTCCAGCAGCCTCACCCCAAACAACTTTCTCCTCCTGCTCAGCTGCAGCCTCCTGGCTGCCAGTCTGTGCCCTCTGCCCCTTGGCCTGGCCCTGGGCACCCCTGAGCAGAGCCTGGCCCCAGCCTCTTGCCCCCCACAGCTCCTTTAGCTCTTGCTGAGCATTGCTCAGCTGCCCTCTGGGGCTGCTCTGCTCCAGGCTCTCAGCCTCTGCTGCTCCCAGAGCTGCTCCAGGTCCCTCTATAGCTTCCAGTGGACTCTCTGCAGCAGCACTGAGAAGATCCTCCCCAGGCTGCTCTTCTCCAGGCCCCAGGGCACTCAGCCCAGCCTAAGTCAGAGGGATGCTCCAGTCCCCTCATCTTCAGAGCCTCTGCTGGACTCTCTCCAGTACTTCCCTGCCTCCCTTGAACTGCAGAGCCCAGAGCTGGGCACAGTTTCCTTGTGGGACTGCACACACTGAGCTTCCACACATCCTGCTTTGTACTCCCTGCCACCCTCTGGCACACACATGGGTGTCTGAAAGGCCAAAGTGGAACCTCCCTGACTTACAGACCATCTCCTGTGAAGGCTCCTGCCTGCATGTGGCACTGAACAGCAGCTTCAGGTGTGGCTGGAGCCCCAGCAACTGAGGTGCTGCTGCTCCTTGCAAGAGGTGGAGGTGCTGGAGCATGTCCAGAGCAGGGCCAGGAGGCTGAGCAGAGGGCTGGAGCTGCTCTGCTCTGAGCACAGCCTGAGAGAGTTGGGGTTGTGCAGGCTGCAGAGGAGAAGGCTCCAGGGAGACCTTCTGGTGGCCTTCCAGGGGCTGCAGGGGGCTGCAGGAAAGCTGGGGAGGGACTTTGGAGGGGGTCAGGGAGGGACAGGACTGGGGGGGCTGGAGCAAAAGGAGCAGTGGGGAGCTGGAGATTGGCTGTGAGGAAGAAGTTGTTGGGCAGGAGGGTGGTGAGAGCCTGGCCCAGGCTGCCCAGGGAGGTGGTGGAAGCCTCCTGCTGATGCCTGGAGGTGTTTGCAGCCAGGCTGGAGGTGGCTGTGAGCAAGCTGCTGTGGTGTGAGGTGTCCCTGCCCATGGCAGGGGCTTGGAGCTGGCTGAGCCCTGGGGTCCCTGCCAGCTCTGGGATTGCAGGTGAGAGCACTGGGCAGCAGCTGCTGTGATGCAGCCTCTCCTCCTTCCTTCTGGCAGCTCACACCACGATTATATTCCTGGCTGAAGACATTCCCTGCCCCCCCCCGGCCCTCCACCCCCCCCGATCAGAGAGGGCCTCACAAAAGAGGTTGCCACTTAGTGCTAATTACTTGCTTTAGAGGCTGAACTGTCTCCCGAGGATGGCACACAGGGGATTAGCAAATTAATTAGCTAAAGCAAGATGTGCTTCTGGGCAGCCAGGGCCTCCTCTCCTTCTCATCTGCAGGGAAGCTTTCAGTGTTCTCACCCTGCCCACAACCTGCTCCTCTCTGCCCCATGGGGAGAGAGCTGCTGCTGCCTGCTGCTGCTTCCAGTTGGAGCAAAGGGCTGCTTGAAGCTCTCCTTGGGGCTTGCCTTTGCCCAGTCTGTTTCAGGCAAACATCTACTGCTGGCCTCGAGGCCCCTGCTTGTGCTGAGAGAGGTCCCATGCTGCTGAGAGAGGTCCCATGCTGCTGAGAGGGTTCTCAAGATGCTGAGAGGGATCCCAAGCTGCTGAGAGGGATCCCAAGCTGCTGAGAGGGATCCCATGCTGCTGAGAGGGTTCTCAAGATGCTGAGAGGGTTCTCAAGCTGCTGAGAGGGATCCCATGCTGCTGAGAGGGTTCTCAAGATGCTGAGAGGGTTCTCAAGCTGCTGAGAGGGATCCCATGCTGCTGAGAGGGTTCTCAAGATGCTGAGAGGGATCCCAAGCTGCTGAGAGGGATCCCATGCTGCTGAGAGGGATCCCATGCTGCTGAGAGGGATCCCATGCTGCTGAGAGGGATCCCATGCTGCTGAGAGAGTTCTCAAGATGCTGAGAGGGATCCCAAGCTGCTGAGAGGGTTCTCAAGCTGCTGAGAGGGATCCCATGCTGCTGAGAGGGGTCCCATGCTGCTGAGAGAGTTCTCAAGATGCTGAGAGGGATCCCATACTGCTGAGAGGGATCCCATGCTGCTGAGAGGGGTCCCATGCTGCTGAGAGAGTTCTCAAGATGCTGAGAGGGATCCCAAGCTGCTGAGAGGGTTCTCAAGCTGCTGAGAGGGATCCCATGCTGCTGAGAGGGATCCCATGCTGCTGAGAGGGATCCCATGCTGCTGAGTGGGTTCTCAAGATGCTGGTCTCTTCCTTCCTGATGCCTTTTGCCATGCAGCACAGAAGTACAGATTGCACCAGGTTGGAAGGGACCCTCCAAGGTCATCTTGTCCAACCCCCCTGCAGGCAGCAGGGACAGCTCCAGCTGCAGCAGGCTGCCCAGGGACACAGCCAGGCTGAGCTGGAAGGGCTGCAGGGATGGAGCCTCCACCACCTCCCTGGACAGCCTGGGCCAGGCTCTCCCCAACCTCATGGGGAAGAACTTTCTCCTACTATCCAAGCTAAATCTTCCCTGCTGCTGTCCCAAACCATTGTCCCTTGGCTTATCCCTTCAGGTACTGGAAGGCTGTTCTAAGGTCTCCCTGCAGCCTGCTCTTCCCCAGGCTGTTCTAAGGTCTCCCTGCAGCCTTCTCTTCTCCAGGCTGTTCTAAGGTCTCCCTGCAGCCTGCTCTTCCCCAGGCTGTTCTAAGGTCTCCCTGCAGCCTGCTCTCCTCCAGCCTGAACAGCCCTAACTCCTTCCCCGGCTGTGCTCAGCAGCCCCCAGCTGCTACCACCGCCAGGTACTGAAGTGCGTGCCCAGGGGCAGCACTGCCCTTGGGGCTCTTCAAAGCAGCTGGCTCTGGTGGATGGGAAGCTGGAGCACCCAGAGGCCTGGTGGCAGAGCTGGCTGAGAGCAGCCTTCTGCTGTGGCTTCAGCAATGAAACCAACCCAGAGGACAGTGCAGGCCTGGTGGGAAGAGCGAGGAGCTGCTCCTGCCAGGAGACAGTGAGGGCCTGTGTGTGGGAACAAGGAGGGCATTGTTGCCAGCCCCAGGCAAGAGAGGCTTTCTGACACCCACTGAAGTGCTGCCTACAGCTGTCTCCCCTGTGCTGGGGCAGGAAATGGAGCAGGAAAGGGCCACTTTGCAAGGAGCCAACCCCAGAAAGCTCTGCTGGGATACAGCCAGGAGTGAGCAGTGAGAGGTTAGAACCCCAGAGCTGGCAGGGCTGGAAAGGACCCCGAAGCTCAGCCAGCTCCAAGCCCCTGCCATGGGCAGGGACACCTCACACCACAGCAGCAAGCTCACAGCCACCTCCAGCCTGGCTGCAAACACCTCCAGGCATCAGCAGGAGGCTTCCACCACCTCCCTGGGCAGCCTGGGCCAGGCTCTCACCACCCTCCTGCCCAACAACTTCTTCCTCACAGCCAATCTCCAGCTCCCCACTTCTCCTTTTGCTCCAGCCCCCCCAGTCCTGTCCCTCCCTCACCCCCTCCAAAGTCCCTCCCCAGCTTTCCTGCAGCTCCTGGAAGGCCACCAGAAGCTCTCCCTGGAGCCTTCTCCACTGCAGCCTGCACAACCCCAACTCTCTCAGGCTGTGCTCAGAGCAGAGCAGCTCCAGCCCTCTGCTCAGCCTCCTGGCCCTGCTCTGGACACCTTCCAGCCCCTCCAGAGCCTTCCTGGCACAGAGGCTGCAGAGCTGGGCACAGAGCTGCAGCTGTGGGCTCAGCAGAGTGGAGCAGAGAGGCAGAATCCCCTCCCTGGCCCTGCTGGCCACACTCCTGCTGCTGCAGCCCAGCACTCAGTGTGATGCTCCCCAGCACTCAGTGTGATGTTCCTCAGTTCCATGGCAAGGGAAACTGCATCACTGCCTCCAGCTGGCATGGGAGACAGCTGAGCTTCTGCTCTGCAGCCTGCAATTCCTTGGTGGAGGAAGGTGCTCCTGAGCTCTGTGGAAAAGGGGAGAAGGTGTGAGGCTGGGCCTGGGGCTGCTCTTGGGTCAGGCAGCTCCTTCCCTCTCTGTGACCACAAGCGTATAGAACCACAGACAGCTCGGGTGGGAAGGGACCTTTCAAGCTCATCCAGTCCAACCCTGCAGCACTCAGCAAGGACAGCTGCAGCTACAGCAGGTTGTTCACAGCTACAACCAACCTCTCCTGCCATGGTTCCAGCCATGGGGCAGCTCCCAGCTCTCTGGGCAGCCTGGGCCAGGCTCTCCCCAGCCTCAGTGCCAAACATTTCTCCTTCCCCCCACTCTCCATCTCCCTCTTGCAGCTCAAACCAGCACTCCTGGCCTGGCACAGGTGGCCTTGCTCCCAACTATGTCCCCAGCTCTCTGAGAATCCCTTCCAGCACTGCAAGGCCACCAGAAGGTCTCCCTAAAGCCTTCTCTTCTCCAGGCTGCCCAAGGCCAACTCTCTCAGCCTGGCCTCGCAGCAGAGCCCTTCCAGCTTCATTGCTGTAGTCTTTCAGTGCCAGGCTGCCCAGAGAGGTGGAGCTGCCCCATCCCTGGTACCATGGCAGGAGAGGTTGGTTGGGGCTTTGAGCAACCTGCCCTAGCTGCAGACCTCCCAGCTGACTTGCAGGGGTTGTGCTGCACGACCTGGAAAGGTGCCTTGCAAGCCAAAGGGGTCTGTGGCATGTTTTGAACTCCCCCCAGCAGGCAGGGCCCTGAGCAGTCCCAAAGCCAAGCCCTCTGCACTCCCATCTGTGGTGCACTGCTGCCATTGCTGGGGGCAGCCATTGCTGGGGGCAGCCCCTGCAGGCTGGCAGCCCCTGCAGGCTGGCACTTTGCCCTCCTGCAGAGATGGCCTCCCAAGAGGGGATGTGACACCAGCAGGGCACCAGAGCTCAGCAGCTGCCTCAGTGCTTGCCTTTCAGTCACTGCTTGCCAAGCCCTCCCCATGAGCTCTTGACAGCTTAGCACTTTCTCCCCAGTGCAGCACCACAGCTGTGAGGACCTCCAGGCCATGTCAGGTGAGGGCAGTGGATAACCCCAAGCCTCCCTCCCAAGGCACAGCCTATTAGCAGCCCCACACAGGCACCTGGAGAAGAGGAGGCTCAGGGGAGACCTTACTGCTGTCTGCAGCTCCCTGAAGGGAGGCTGTAGCCAGGTGGGGGTTGGCAACCAGCACCAGAACAAGAGGACACAGTCTCAAGCTGTGCCAGGGGAGGTTTGGGCTGGATGTTAGAAAGAAGTTCTTGACAGACAGAGAATGGGGATGGGCTGCCCAGGGAGGTGGTGGAGTCGATGTCCCTGGTGGTGTTTAGGAAGAGCCTGGATGAGGCACTCAGTGCCATGGTCTGGTTGATCATTTAGGGTTGGGTGATTGGTTGGACTGGGTGGTCTGGGAGGTCTCTTCCAACCTGGCTGATTCTGTGATTCTACCTGGCTGTTGTCATCCCGTGACAGCCGAAGAGACTGGGGATCTTGAGCCTTGCTTCCCCCCATATTTAACAGCAGCAGGAGAAGGAACCCAGCAGGCTTAGCCCCCAAGAGTTCACCATCTGACAATGAGCTGAGGGAGCTTACCCACAGAAGGGCAACCAAGGTGGGGAAGTTGTTGGCCAGGAGGGTGGTGAGAGCCTGGCCCAGGCTGCCCAGGGAGGTGGTGGAAGCCTCCTGCTGATGCCTGGAGGTGTTTGCAGCCAGGCTGGAGGTGGCTGTGAGCAACCTGCTGTGGGGTGAGGTGTCCCTGCCCATGGCAGGGGCTTGGAGCTGGCTGAGCCTTGAGCTCCCTTCCATCCCTGACAGTTCTATGGTCAGCAAGGGTAGCTCCAGCTGGTGGTGCATGAGCCCAGCCTGGCTCCCACCAGCAAGGAAGTGCAGGGGGTGCCCACCCCTGTCACAGCCAAGAGCTGCTGGACTGGCACAGCTCAGCCCCTCTGGTGGCTCTGCTTTCCCCAGCAAGGGACATCTCTGGGTGGTGGGGATGCAGTGCTGGGTGGTTGGTCCTCTTTGCCCTCTCTGGATCATGAATAGTGTGGGCAGCAGGAGCAGGGCAGGGATGGGGCCCCTGGAATGGGCACTGCTGAGGCAACACTTTGAGTCCTGGGGTTGGTTTTGGGCTCCTCACTCCCAGAAGGACACTGAGGAGCTGGAGCAGGGCCAGAGAAGGGCAACCAAGCTGGGGAAGGGTCTGGAGGAGAGGGCTGGGGAAGAGCAGCTGAGGGAGCTGGGGGTGTTCAGTGTGGAGGAATCTGAGGGGAGACCTCCTTGCTCTCTGCAGCTCCCTGAAAGGAGGCTGCAGTGAGCTGGGGTTGGTTTCTTCTCCCCAGTCTCAGGTGATGGAAGGAGAGGAAATGACCTGAAACTGTGCCAGGGGAGGCTTAGGCTGGAGATGAGGAAGAGTTTATTTGCTGAAGAGAGTGGTCAGGGATGGGAACAGGCTGCCCAGGCAGGTGGTGGGGTCACTGTGGCTGGAGGTGGTGAGACCCCAGCTGGAATCCTGCCTCCAGTTCTGGGGCCCCTATTCCAAGAGGGATCTGGAGGGGCTGGAAGGTGTCCAGAGCAGGGCCAGGAGGATGAGCAGAGGGCTGGAGCACCTCTCCTATGAGGACAGACTGAAGGAGTTGGGGCTGTTCAGTCTGGAGAAGAGAAGGCTCCCAGGTGACCTCATTGTGGCCTTCCAGGATCTGAAGGGGGCTCCAAGAAGGCTGGGGAGGGACTGCTCAGGATCTCAGGCAGTGATAGGACTAGGGGGAATGGAATGAAGCTGGAGGTGGGGAGATCCAGGCTGGAGGTGAGGAGGAAGTTCTTCCCCATGAGAGTGGTGAAGCCCTGGAATGGGTTGTCCAGGGAGGTGGTTGGGGCCCTGTCCCTGGAGGTGTTTAAGGCCAGGCTGGATGAGGCTCTGGGCAGCCTGATGTAGTGTGGGGTGTCCCTGCCCATGGCAGGGGGGTTGGAACTGGATGATCTTTGTGGTCCCTTCCAACCCTGACTGAAAGGTGTGGCCATGGGGCCTGGGGCCAGGGTTTGATGGCCATGGTGAGGGTGGCATTTGCTGCCAGGGGAGGTGGCTGAGTCCCCAACCCTGGCAGTGTTTAAAGATCATTTGGATGTGGTGCTTGGGGCTGTGGTTTAGGGGTGCACCTTGCAGAGCAGGGTTCTGGGTTGGACTTGGTGATCCTGAGGGCCTTTTCCAACCTGAATGTGTGTGTGATTCTGAGTGGCTGATGGTTGGAGCAGATCAGATCTTGGGAGAGCTTTCCCTCCCCAAACCGCTCTCTGATTCCATGCGGGTCCTCGCTGAGGCTGAGGAGGCAGCTCCTGCTCCCAGGCCGCGCACCTCCTGCTGAGGGCTGGGAGGCTTCCCCCCGTGTGTCACTTCCCGTCGCAGAAACCCTTTGTGTGTCGGCAGCGCCCGGGCTGGCTGCCCCCCGGCACCTGCCTGCCTGCGCCGCGGCTCAGCCCTTTCCCGCTGAGCGCCGCCGGGGGCTGCTGCCTGCTCGGTGACCTCCCCCAGCGCTCGGGCAGCACTTTGGCCCCTGGCCATTGCAAACAATTAATGGTGGGGTGGGGAAGCTCGGCCCATGGCAAATTGCTTCCTCCTTGGGGAAGGGGTGAGGTCTCGTCCCGCCTGACCGCCGTGCAGTTTGTGGCCGCCGCCTGAAGCGGTCACTGCCTCCCTCTCTCCCTCCCTCCCTCTCCCTCCTTTTTCCTCCCAGAACTTGGGAAAAACAACCCTCGAGCGCACTCTTTTCCTTTATTTTTGTGCGTGCTTCGCAGCTTTTTGCGCCCCCTCGGCGTCTCAGGGCGTGGAGAAACTTCTCTGGACTTACAAGCTCAGCTAAGAGGAGGCAAAGCGGGGAAGGGGGACGGACGGAGGGAGGGGAGAGGAGAGGAGAGGGGGAAGGATTTTGTTGGGAAGCTGGAAGCCTTCTCGGGATGCCTGCCGTGGGGCGGTTCTCCTTTAGCAGCTCTTCAGCTCTCCCCGGGCCGAGGCGGCTGCCCGCCCCGCAGCGTGGGCGCTGAGGGGCTGCGGCGGGGCCGTGGCCGAGCGCTGCGGGCTGGGCGCTGCGGGCTGGGCGCTGCGGGCTGGGCGCTGCGGGCTGGGCGCTGCGGCCGTCAGGTGCCGGCGGGGCGGCCGGCCGGGGGCAGGCAGCGCCCCGCTGTGCCCCCCGTGGAAGTTGGCTGTCAGAGAAACCTTGGAGGTCCCCTGCGCGGCCCCGAGTAGTGTCATGAGTTAGATTAGTTGGAAGCTGTGCTGGGGGCGGTGAGGCTTGGATTACAGGGCCGGGGCTCCGGAGGGCTGCGCGGAGCGGGGCAGAGCGGAGCGGAGCAGAGCGCAGGAGCCGCCCGCCCGGCCTGGCTGCACGCATGGAGGAGGAGGAGGAGAAAAAGCGCTGCCCCTGCAAGTGAGGCCGGAGAAAGGAGCCCGGGAACATGGTAAGGAGACCTCTGCCAGGGCTTCTGGCCCTCGGGCAAGGGCTGGGCTGTGCGGGTGGAGTCGCTCCCGGGGCAGAGAGCCTGCCGCTGGCTCGGGTGGCACCGCTGCGCCCCTGGGTGCCAGCCCCGAGCGGCGGCTGCGGGGCTCCGCTCGGCCCTGCGCTGAGGAGCTGAGCCGGGGCGGGTCGGGCAGGGCCCTCTCCTGGGGGCTGCCTGGGTCCTGAGCTCTTCTCCTGCCCCTCGCTCTTTGCCAGCCTGGCGCTGGGGCTGTGGGCACTGTCCCCTCACAGCAGCCTGGGGAAGGCGACAGCCTCGGCTTCTGCCTTTCCTTTCTTCCAGGGTGGGCACCCAGGGGTTTGGAGAAAGCCCTGGAGCTCTGCAGGGATCCTTCCCTCTGTGTGTTGAGCTCTCCACCTGGGAGCCCATGTCTGGGGAAGGGAGAGGCTGGAGCAGGGACCCCATCTGACTGGGAGCCACACTGGCACTGCCCTACAAACAGAGGTGGCCGAGGCTGGAGGGCATCACTAGCCCTGTGGTGAGAGCCCAGTGGGCACCAGTGGTGGTTTGTGCCTGGGCTCAGGCTGCGATCCGTGTGCCCAGCAGCCCTAATCTCCTGGATGTGTCCTGCTGTGTCCTGGGCTGCTCCTCCAGAGCAGAAGGAACAAAGTCCAGGGGGGGACAAGCAGCTTGCATGGCTGCTGTGCCTGGCAGGGACTTGGTAGTGCTTAAAAGTTCAGCTTCTGGGCTTGGAGAACTTTGGCTTTTGGTAGGGGATGAGTTGCTCAACTTCTGGCTTCTGCAAGCTGTGCTAAGCTGCTGGAGCTGTGTCTCTCCTCCCTGCCACCTTCCACCTCCTCTGCCATGGAGCCCCTGGCTCTCTGTACCCTCACATGGCTGTGCCAGAGCCCTGCTGTGCTCTGCTCTCCCATCCTGCTGTGGAGGCCTGCAGGCATCTCACTGCTTCCACTTCTCCACCCCAGGCAGGAGAGCTCTTCCCCTCACTCTGTGCCTGGTGTGTTCCTGGCAGGTTTTGGTCCATGCTGGTTCTGGGATGAAGCTGAGGTGGGGGCTGTGCAGGGTGGGGGCCATCCCTTGCAGGCCCTTGGGCTGCCTTTTGCCCCCTGGGAAGCTCTGCTGCAGGGGATCTGAGGCAGAGACTTGCTGCTGCTGCTGCTCCTTTGCTCCTGCAAGCTGGAGGTGAACTGCTGGCTCCCAAATGCTTCACCTCCAGCTGAGGTCCTCCTTCACCTTGTGCCAATGTGTGATGCAGAAGCTGTCTCAAGCAGGGGCCTTTGTGTGGAGCAGTGCCATGGCCAGGTGCCAGGGAGGCTTGTGGGCATTCAGGGACCAGGCTGCTGAGGGCAGGTGTGCCCCTTGGGTGCTGAGGTGAGGACTGGAAGCAGAGCCAGGCTGCCACAGAGCCAGCGGTGGGTTCTGGCCACCTCGTGGGCACCTGCAGCCTGTGGCAGGTGTTCCCAGCCCTGTGGGGAGCACTCTGGGAGGTGTGATCTGTGAGCAGCCCACTTGTGGCTGTAGCTCCAGGAGGCTGCTTGGGTTTGGGTGTTCCTGCAGGCAAGAGCTTTGGACCTAAGTGGTTGCAGGTCAGTGTGAGGCTTCCCTGTGGCCTCTGGAAGCCTGCAGGACTCTTGGGGGCTTGGCTTCTGCTGGAGGTCTGGCATGGGGCAAGGGCTGCCTGCCCTGTTCTGCATGGGGCAGGTGGTTCCCCTTCAGGCTGTGGTGGGGATGATGTGGTGTGGGTGCAGCTGGGAGATGGCTGCATCACCAAGGCTGTTGGAAACCTTAGGCCAAAGTTTTCCCTTTCCATCAGAGCTGACTTCTGCAGCTCTGCAAACCCTGTGGTGGGAGCAAGGCAGGAGCTTGGCTGGGCTGAGTCCACCCAGCTTATCATGCCACAGCCCTTCTGGCTGGGCACCTGGCAGGGATTTCTCCAGCCTGGCAGTGGGCTTCACCTTGCCTGGTGCCTGCTGCTGGATGGGGCTCAGGCCAGGCCACACTGTGTCCAACCTGAGGAGCAGCTTCCAGCCCAGCTCTTGGGTGGGCTGGGTGGGAGCAAAGCAAGGAGCAGCCCCACTGCATGGTGCAGGAGTCTGTTGCCACATCCTGAGGGACAGGACTCAGGCTGCAGTAGCTGGCCAGGGCTGCCAGGGCTGCTTTGCCACCCTCTGTGGGGTGATTGCTCCTGACCTCCAGCGCTAGCTGGGGCACTGTGGAGCCAGCAGGTGAATGCAGTGAGTGCATCCCATGGACTTGCCAGACCTCTCCTCTCCTGGTGCCTGGGTCTGGCACAAGCTGTGCCAGTGCTGCTGACTTCCTGCAGAGCTCAGGTGGCAGCACCGTGCTGGCAGGGGGAGGCTCAGCAGGGGGAGGGGGGATGCAGCCTCTCCTTTGTCTTCTGCTTGGGTCTTCTCCCGGGGTGGGAAGGAAATGAGGCTGGGAATCACAAAGAGCTCTAAGCATTGGGGATCTTCTGCCTTTATTTCTCTGCCAAAGCCATGAGCAAGATGTTGGAACAGTGACAGCACCCAGAGATGTAATCCTGAGCAGATGGAAGTGGTCTGAGAGCATCTTCTCTGGGGGAGCAAGGATGAGAGCTGGTGCATGCTGCCCAGCAGCACTGGCCAGGTGGAGCATGCTGCCCATGGGGGCTAAAGGCAAGGCAGAGGCCAACTGAAGCCAGGCACCTCCATCCAGCAATGTCTCCCAGGAGCAGGTGGGACTGCAGGACATCTGGAGCACTGAGTCCAGTTCTGGGCCCCTCATCCAAGAAGGACCTCAGGGAACTGCTTGAAAGGGTCCAGCCCAGAGGCACAGAGCTGCTGCAGGCAGGGGAACATCTCCCTGGGAGCACAGCTGAGGGAGCTGGGAGCAGAGCAGCCTGAGGGCTGCCCCCAGTGCTGGGGGTAAAGCTGTGCAGGGCTGGAGCCAGGCTCTGCTCAGGGATGGCCAAGCACAGCACCAGGGGCACTGGGGGCAAGCTGGAGCAGAGGAGGAGCCACAGGAACTGGAGGAGAAACTTTGTCCCTGGGAGGCTGCTGGAGCCTGGAGCAGGCTGCCCAGAGAGGCTGTGGAGTCTGCTCTGGAGCCTTTCCAACCCCCCCGGATGTGTTCTGAGTGACCTTCTCCAGGTGACCCTGCTCTGGCAGGGGCTTGGGCTGGGAGGGATCTCTGGAGATCACCCAACCTCTAATGTTGTGTGGATGTCCATGGTCAGGGACTGCAGCTGTCCAAGGAGGGCTCTGTGCTGCCTGGAGCTGCTCATCTCTCAGTGAGGCTGGGGAGACTCTGGCAGAGGCTGCCCAGGGAGGCTGTGGCTGCCTCCTCCCTGGAGGTGCTCAGGACCAGGCTGGATGAGGCCTTGGGCAGCCTGGGCTGGGGGGAGGGGTCCCTGCCCATGGCAGGGGGTTGGAGCTGGATGGTCTTTGAGGTCCCTTCCAACCCAACCCATTCCAGGATCCTGTGGCTCTTGCTGCTGCTCACTTCAGCAGAGCAGCCTGCAGCCTGCTGCTGAGTGCTGAGCACAGGCAGGGCTGCCCAGTCCCGGGGCTCCCTGGCTTCACCTCACACCTTACCCTCTGCTGAATGCAACCATCCCAGAGCTGTGAGCACAGCCTGAACCTCAGCATCACTGCTGGCTGTGCCTGGCACTCACAGACACAGGGGCTACAGCCCCTGCAGGGTCGTGGAATGGATTGCTTTGGGCTGGAAGAGGCTTTTGAAGCTCATCCAGCCCAACCCCCCTGCACTCAGCAGGCACAGCTAGAGCAGGCTGCTCACAGCCACAAACAGCCCTGGGGCAGCTCCCAGCTCCCAGGGCAGCCTGGGCCAGGCTCTCCCCACCCTCAGGCTCCAACATTTCTCCTTCTCTCCACTCTCCATCTCTCTCTTGCAATTCAAACCATCCCCCCTTGGCCTGGCACAAGTGGCCCTGCCCCAGAGTCTGTCCCCAGCTTGCTGGGAGGCTCTCTGAGCACTACAAGGCCACCAGAAGGTCTCCCTGGAGCCTTCTCTTCCCCAGGCTGAACAACCCCAAGCTGTAACCCACTTCAGTACCAAAATGCTGAAGAGTCTCTGTTAAAACAGCCAAGGTGCCTTCTGCAGGAGCTTTAAGCTTAACCCACCTGAGTGCACTCAATATCAGAGCCCCCTGCCATGCCCAGGGACCCCTCCCCCCAGCCCAGGCTGCTCAAGGCCTCATCCAGCCTGGTCCTCAGCACCTCCAGCCAGGGGGCAGCCACAGCCTCCCTGGGCAGCCTGTGCCAGGCTCTCCCCAGCCTGCCTGCCAACCATTCCTTCCTCCTCTCCACTCTCCCTCTGCCCTCTCCCAGCTCCAAGCCATTCTCCCTGCTCCTGGCACTCCCAGCCCTTGCCCAGAGTCCCTCCCCAGCTCTCCTGGAGCCCTTCAGCTCCTGCAAGGTTGCTCTGAGCTCTGCCTGCAGCCTTCTCCAGGCTGCACAGCCCCAGCTCTCGCAGTGGGTGCCCCCAGGGGAGGACACCTTGCTGTGGCTGGCTGGTGGTGTGCAGAGCTGCAGGAGCTCAGGTGGGGTGAGCTGGGTGGCCACCTCCAGCTCTGCAGCCTGCCCTGGGTGTGGTGGCACTGCCAGGGGATGGAGCTGCCAGGCTTCCTGAGCAGGGTCCATCGGGAGGATTCCTTCCCTGAGGCTGCTCCTTGCTTCCCAATGCAGTCCCAGGGCTGGGGAGCCTCCACCAGTGGTTCAAGGCTGTGATGGTTTGCTGCCTGTTGTCATCTCCCTGAATCCATTTACCTTTGGAACAAGGTCCTCCTCGTGGGCATGGGGGGGCTGGTATGCAGCCCCATTAATGGATCAAGGGGGGAAATGCCTCTGGCTGCATTCTCCTTTGTGCCTGGGCTTACCACCACCCCCGGGCTGGCATCCATCCCTCCCCTGCACAAAGATGTCTTTTAGCAAGGGCTGCTGGAGTCCCCACCCTCCTTTGATATGTGTGGCAATAATGGGACACGTGAGGCTGCTGCTGGGGGAAGAGGGAAAAGAGCTCCCAAGGCAGCAGCTTGGGAAGCCCAGGATTGCTCCTGCCCATGAAGCCATGCCCTGGCTTCATGCCCCAGGTGCCCAGCTCTCCAGGAACCAGGTGCTAGAGGTGCTGCTGAGGGCAGGGCAGCAGCAGCAGTGTGACCTGCAGGGGGGAGGTGATTCCCTCTGCTCTGCTCTGGAGGGACCCCACCTGCAGCACTGTGTCCAGTTCTGTTGCCCCCAGCACAGGGAGGACCTGGATCTGCTGGAGAGGCTCCAGAGGAGGCCACAGAGATGTTCAGAGGGCTGCAGAGCCTCCCCTGTGGGGCCAGGCTGGGAGGGTTGGGGCTGTGCAGCCTGCAGGAGAGAAGGCTGCAGGCAGAGCTCAGAGCAACCTTGCAGGAGCTGAAGGGCTCCAGGAGAGCTGGGGAGGGACTCTGGGCAAGGGCTGGGAGTGGCAGGAGCAGGGAGAATGGCTTGGAGCTGGGAGAGGGCAGAGGGAGAGTGGAGAGGAGGAAGAAATTGTTGGCAGGGAGGCTGGGGAGAGCCTGGCACAGGCTGCCCAGGGAGGCTGTGGCTGCCCCCTGGCTGGAGGTGCTGAGGACCAGGCTGAATGAGGCCTTGAGCAGCCTGGGCTGGGGGGAGGGGTCCCTGCCCGGGGGAGGGGTCCCTGCCCATGGCAGGGGGATGGAGCTGGATGGTCTCTGAGGTCCCTTCCAATCCAACTCAAAGTTCCAGGCTTAGCTGCTCAGGGCCAGGAGAGCCACAGCTCAGCTCCAGGTCTCTGCCCCTGGGGAGCCAGAGCTGAGCTCTGGCTCTGTTGCTCTGGGTCTGTCCCTCAGGAGCTGGAGCACAGCTTTGGGTCTGTTCCTCAGGCAGCTTCTTGTCTTGGAGCAAATCTGTCTCTCCCTGAGCAGGCTGCTCAGGGCAGTGGTGGATTCCCCATCCCTGGAGGGGTTTCAGAGCCCTGGAGATGTGGTGCTGAGGGCCATGGGCTGGTGGTGAGCTGGCAGTGCTGGGGTGAGGCTTGGACTGGATGATCTCAAAGGGCTTTTCCTACCAGAGTGATTCTGTGGTTAGAGGAGCTGTGGCTGGGCTGTTGTGGGGGCCTGGGACCACAGGGTGCCAGCAGCTCCCAGCTGAGTCCAGCAGCTCTCCAACTGGGGCAGGATCTTTTCTCAGGGCTGTCTGCCCTCACCTATGGAGGTTGCCTTGGTAGGGAACTCCCTGGTCCCCGTGGGAGTCTGTCCAGCAGGTCCTGCGTCTTGCAGAGGCAGGAGTTGGACCTGAAGGTGGTCCAGGCACAACCTGAGCCCTGGAGCTGGGCTGTCAATAACAGTCTGAGTGCCTGCCCTGTGCAGCTCACTTCTGGCCCCTGCCAGCTGGCCTTTTGCAGGATTATCATCATCTTGAGGCGTGCAGGAGGCTGCCCATCTGTTGGCAGGTGCCCCCAGATGGGTGTCTGAACACCAAGTGTTGGCTGTGGCCTCTTGTCTCTGACCAAAGTGTGCCAGAATGAGCTGAGCAGTTGGCCCTGAGCTCACCCAGGCTGCTTCCTAGCTGGCATAAAGGTATTGTTATCTGCCTGGGGCACCCTGGTACTGGAGAGGTGTTGGGCCAGATGGGCAAGGGGAGAAGGTCCTGCTGCTCTGGTTGGTTTGTCAGGTGGGTGCCAAGGCCTGAAGTTGAGAGTGGAGCAAATACTGTAGCTAATAAAGAGGTCAAACAGGCTTCTAGGGTAGCAGAGAGAAAGGATTTGAGGGCAAGACAGGGAGTCTGCTGTCATGGCCCAGGATGGGCAGAGCTCAGAGCAACCTTGCAGGAGCTGAAGGGCTCCAGGAGAGCTGGGGAGGGACTGTGGGCAAGGGCTGGGAGTGGCAGGAGCAGGGAGAATGGCTTGGAGCTGGGAGAGGGCAGAGGGAGAGTGGAGAGGAGGAAGGAATGGTTGGCAGGGAGGCTGGGGAGAGCCTGGCACAGGCTGCCCAGGGAGGCTGTGGCTGCCCCTGGCTGGAGGTGCTGAGGACCAGGCTGGATGAGGCCTTGAGCAGCCTGGGCTGGGGGGAGGGGTCCCAGGGCATGGCAGGGGGCTGGGGCTGGATGGTTTCTGAGGTCCCTTCCAACCCAAACCTTTCTCTGAGTCTGTGACTTGTGTTGAAGTGTCCTGGGGGATTTCTGGCTCTGTGCTTCCTCGAATGGTTTGGGCTGGAAGGGATGTGGAAGATCATCGACTTCCAGCCCTCCTGTTGAAGCCTTTTGTAGGAACATGGTGTCTGGGAGGTGGAGAGCTTTGGCTGGGCTCTGGCTTGTGGTTCCATGACCAGACTGGGGGTGCTTAGGTCAGGGCAGCCTCTGCAGCCTGGGTAATGGCTTGGAGCTGGGAGAGGGCAGATAGAGAGTGGAGAGGAGGAAGGAATGGTTGGCAGGGAGGCTGGGGAGAGCCTGGCACAGGCTGCCCAGGGAGGCTGTGGCTGCCCCCTGCCTGGAGGTGTTCCAGGCCAGGCTGGATGAGGCCCTGAGCAGCCTGGGCTGGGGGGAGGTGTAGTGGAAGAGTAAGAGGTTTGCAGCTCTAGAGGGGTCTCTCAGGGGGCACAGCTCTGCCCCAGGGCATCTTGAGGAGGTGTCTACAGCTAGCAGTGGGTGATGGATCCCAGCCCCCACGTGCTGAAGCTCTCCCATGGCCAGGCTCTCTGAAAAGCACCCAGAGCTTTGGGTGTTAATTAATTGCATGGGCAGAGGTTTCCCAGCCCTGAGTGAGAACCAGCTCTTCTTCCAGATTGAGAGGCTCAATCCCTTGGTTACAGCAGAGGAAGCTGCTCTCCAGCTGCAGGCTTGGTGTCTTCTCCTCCCTTCCCTGGCTCTCCTTGCAGCTGTTCAAGGCCAGGCTTTGGGCTGCTCCCTCTGGTGCCCTCTCAGCACCTCTCTCATCTGGCAGATCAGTTGCTGGTAGAAAGTCTACCAGGCCCCTGGGGGCAGGAGCCCTGGGTGAGATCCACCTCCTGCTCAGGTCACTGAGAGCTTGGTGATGAGCAGGACATGTGCCTGCAAGCAGAGGCTTATCTCCATCTCCCACTTCTGCTCCTCTCTGCCTCTAAGACGACATCCTTGGGTTGGGGGGCAGTGTTTCATCCCCAGTTTGGCCTCTTTAATCTGCTCAGCAGTTGGCAGCAGCTTTTCTGATGTGTTCTGCTTCAGAGGACCTGGAGGGTGAAAGCCTGAAGGAAAGGGTAGAGAGGAGTAGGGTGCCTGTGGCAGGGATGAGTGCTGGGGTGTGCTGAGAGCAGGTTTGCTTCTTGTGTTGCTGTGTCAGACCTGGGTTACATCCAGGTGTTGAGGGCTGGGAGGGCTCTGCTGTGAGGCCAGGCTGAGAGAGTTGGCCTTGGTCAGCCTGGAGAAGACTCCAGGGAGACCTCCTGGTGGCCTTGCAGTGCTCAGAGAGCCTCTCAGAGAGCTGGGGACAGAGTTGGGAGCAGGGCCACTTGTGCCAGGCCAAGGGGGGATGGTTTGGACTGCAAGAGGGAGATGGGGAGTGGGGAGAAGGAGAAATGTTGGAGCCTGAGGGTGGGGAGAGCCTGGCCCAGGCTGCCCTGGGAGCTGCCCCATGGCTGGCAGCAGTGCAGGTGAGGCTGCTCTGGTTGCAGATGTCCCTGCTGAGTGCAGGGGGGTTGGGCTGGCTGAGCTTCAGAGGTCCCTTCCCACCCAAAGCAGTCTGGGATTCTGTGACTCTCTGGACTCTAGTTCCAGAGCTGAGGCTTGCAGGAGGTCAAACTTCACCTTCAGAGCAGTCTGGGATGTCCCCCTCGAGTGAAAGGAGAGCAGCCCTGGGGGGCTCCCCCAGCTTTGGGGCTCCCCCAGCTTTGGGGCTGCCTGTCACTGGCTGAGCACCCCCAGCCCTGCAGCCTGGGCAGAAGCAGGACCTCAGAGCTGGCAAGCAAGGCCCTGGATTTCCCCTTTGTTTAATTAAAGGAGAGATCATGAGTTAATCACTTCCAAGCTCTTGTTTTCCTGCAGGGCCTGGAATGATAATCCCAGCTGCTGCCCAGCAGGAGCTGCCTTGGCTGCTGCAGCCTCATCCAGCCAGAGAAGGGCTGGAGAAGAGAGGGAGGCATCTGGAAATGATTCTGGGAGCTCCTTCTGTGGAGCAGCCACTCCCTGCAAGGCTGCAGCAGCTGCTTGGGTCCCAGGCTGGAGGCAGCTTGCTTCTGGGGTCCCTGAGTGATGCTGCAAACACTGTCATGGAGACACAGAGTTCCAGGGGGGAAGGGACCCCAAGGACCATCTGCTCCAAGCTTTCTAGGTGATGGTGGAGTTGAAATGAGCTGGCCCAGGGCCCTAGCAAGCTGAGCCTTTCAGCTGTCTGATGTAGGGGAATCCACTGCTGCCCTTGGGAGATGATGTCCTGGGGAGACTCTGGCACAGGTTGCCCAGGGAGACTGTGGCTGCCCCCTGCCTGGAGGTGTTCCAGGTCAGGCTGGATGAGGCCCTGAGCAGCCTGGGCTGGGGGGAGGGGTCCCTGCCCATGGCAGGGGGTTGGATCTTGAAGGTACCTTCCAACCCATTCCATGAATCCATGACTGCAGTGCCTGGCTGTGCTCATTGGGAAACCTTTTCCTCTGGAGTCCACTGGGAACCTCCCCAGCACTAACTTGGCCACAGGGCTGCTCTCCAGCCAGGCAGATCCCAGTCTGAGCTGCACTCCTGGGCTCTGTGTTCCCAGCTCCAAGACCCTGCACTTGTCCCTGTTGAACTTTTCACAGTTAGCATTGCTTGGAAGGCAGCCTCCAAGGGCCTCCTGGCCAAGCCCTGCAGGCAGCAGGGACAGCTCCAGCTGCAGCAGGCTGCCCAGGGACACAGCCAGGCTGAGCTGGAAGGGCTGCAGGGATGGAGCCTCCAGCACCTCCCTGGGCAGCCTGGGCCAGGCTCTCCCCAGCCTCCCTCTGCACAACTTCCTCCTCAGCTCCAACCTAACTCTGCCCTGCTCCAGCTCCAAACCATTGCTCCTGGGCCTAGCCCCACAGCCCCTTCTGAGCAGTCCCTCCCCAGCCTGCCTGCAGCTGCCCTGCAGCTCTGCAGCTGCAGCTCTGCAGCTGCAGCTCTGAGCTCTGCCTGCAGCCTTCTCTTCCCCAGGCTGAAAGGTTCTTGCCAGCCCACTCCTTCAGCCTGTCCAGGCCCTCCTGGAGGGTGGCTCTCTCCTTGCAGCCTCCCCACTCATTTTGGTGTCATCTGCAAACGTCCCCAGGGTGCTCTTGATCCTAACATCCACATGTCCTCCCAGGAGGAGCTGGGTGCTGTGCTTTTTTGACCTTGAAAGGCCTAAAGCAAGAGCTCAGAGAGCAGGTAGAGCCCTCCCTGCAGCAAGGGGAATGCCTCCCGCTGCAGCTGCTCCACTTCAGGCTTTTGTTGTTTGAGCAACACCTTCCAGAGGCAGGCAGGGTGCCGAGGGCAGGCTCCCTCCTCCAGCCTCCCCCTGAGCTCCCAGGCAGCAGCAGGCAGGGGGGAGCTGGCACTTGCTCTGGGAAGATTTTTCTCCCTTGAACTCATTGCTGTTGTGATTAGAGCTGCTCAGGAAATGGGGCTGGGAGGGTTCTGCTCCCTGCAGAAACAGAGTGGGAAATCTCACACTGGGGCAGGGAAGGGCAAACCCAACACCTCCCAGGCTGCTTCCCAGCCAGAGAGCTCCGGCTCTGGGTGTTTGCTTTAACGGCTGGGCTCTGAAGGCAGCCAGCCTGGCTTGCAGCTCCGTGTCACAAAGGGGCGAGCCCAGAGGGCTGTTTTTACTGGAAATGAGGTTTTTCACCTCAGCTGCGAGCCCAGCAGCCCCAGCCAGGCGGCAGAGCCCAGCAGAGCAGAGCACACAGAGCCTGCTGCTGGCGCAGGCAGCAGCGAACCCCTGCTCGGCTCCCGGCTGCTTCCCCTCCCCGGCCCAGCGCTGGCTGGGGGCCAGCACCGGGCCCTGGGCTGTGATGCTTGGAGCCCTGCCGCTCCCCCAGCCCCTCCTGGCTAATTCTGCTTGCCAGTCTGGGCTGTGGGAGGGCTGGGCTGTCTCTTCCCCTCGCCTCTGGATTCTGCTCGCTTCTGGCCTGCCCTGGCACTGCCTGGCAGCAGGTGGGCAAAGCAGAGGAGAAGGTGGCTGCCTGGAGGACGTGGCCAGGCTGGGGGCAGCCAGAAGAAAGAGGAGAGGGGTTTGGGAGCTGCTGGCAAAGCCTCCCTGCTGAGCAGGAGCCGAGGTGCTGGGTGGTGACTCAGAGCTGGGTGTGCCCTGGGCACTGCTGGCTGCTGCTGGCAGCCTCTCTGCCTCTGCTCTGCTGCTCCTGCTGCCAGGCCACAGCCAGGGCAGGGCTGGGCTGGGGCACGCTGGGATGTGTAGTTCCACTCTGGCTGCTGAGATTCACAGATTGCAGCAGGCTACCAGGGACCCTCCAAGGGTCCAGGCTGAGCTGGAAGGGCTGCAGGGATGGAGCCTCCACCACCTCCCTGGGCAGCCTGGGCCAGGCTCTCCCCAGCCTCCCTCTGCACAACTTCCTCCTCAGCTCCAACCTAACTCTGCCCTGCTCCAGCTCCAAACCATTGCCCCTGGGCCTAGCCCCACAGCCCCTTCTGAGCAGTCCCTCCCCAGCCTGCCTGCAGCTGCTCTGCAGCTGCAGCTCTGAGCTCTGCCTGCAGCCTTCTCCCCTCCAGCCCCAATCCTTCCAGCTTGTCTGTGTAGGAGAGGTGCTCCAGCTGAGGGACTTCAGCTGAATTCCTGCTGCCAGCTGAATCCTCAGTGTGTTACAGCACAGAATCATGGAATGGTTTGGGTTGGAAGGGACCTTTCAAATGTCATCTGGTTCAACCTTCTTGCCATGGGACACCCTGCACTAGCCCAGGTTGCTCCAAACCCTGCCCAGCCTGGCTTTTGGGGATGGGGCATCCTGTCTGGACAGCCTCTGTCTCACCACCCTCACAGTGAAGAACTTCTTCCTTCTGCCTCCTCTAAGTCTCAGTTTGAAGCCATTATCTTTTGTCTTATCACTGCCTTCCCTGATGAAGAGTCCCCAACCTTCCTGCGGGCCCCCTTGAGGGTCTCACTTTGCTGGGCCAGTGCAGCCAGCTAGAAAGGAGAGTTGTCCACTACAAGCCATGGGTTAGTCCAACACTCTGGTCTCACCATGTCATCTCTTTAGGAGTCTTCAGACAGCCTCTGGGCTGTCAGCAGGGGAGACTCTGCCTCTTCATGTTCTCCTTGAGCAGGATTCAGTCTTTTGTAGACCATGGAGTCAGCCTGAAGGAGTTGGGGTTGTGCAGGCTGCAGAGGAGAAGGCTCCAGGGAGACCTTCTGGTGGCCTTCCAGGGGCTGCAGCGGGCTGCAGGAAAGCTGGGGAGGGACTTTGGAGGGGATGAGGGAGGGACAGGACTGGGGGGGATGGAGCAAAAGGAGAAGTGGGGAGCTGGAGATTGGCTGTGAGGAAGAAGTTGTTGGGCAGGAGGGTGGTGAGAGCCTGGCCCAGGCTGCCCAGGGAGGTGGTGGAAGCCTCCTGCTGATGCCTGGAGGTGTTTGCAGCCAGGCTGGAGGTGGCTGTGAGCAAGCTGCTGTGGTGTGAGGTGTCCCTGCCCATGGCAGGGGCTTGGAGCTGGCTGAGCCCTGGGGTCCCTTCCAGCCCTGCCAGCTCTGGGGTTCTAGGAAAAGCCTTGAGCAAGGCCCTGACTTCTCAGCAAGGTGCTTGGGGGAGTTGTAGGGGAAATGCTGCCCAGGTTTGTGGGCCCAGGTGGCTCCAGCAGCAGCACTGTAGCCCCATCCTTGCACTGCAGCCCCATCCTTGCACTGCCTCCTGTTGTCCCAAGCCACTTGGGTTGCTGTGCCTCGTGCTTGGGGTTCAGGCCCTGCCCAGGGTCTGTGTCCTTGGAGGCCTCTGCTTCCTGGGCAGGCTGAGTTCTTGTTCTCCAAACCCATGGGAGGTTCTCCAGGCTTCACACCTTAACTGGTGAGCAGCAGGTCCCAAGGAGGAAGAACCTGAGTCCTGAGTCAGAAAGAAATGCAGCTTGGCAGTTCCCAGCAGCTGGAGCTGCTGCATAACTCCCTCTCTGCCCACAAAGGCAGGCAAGGACCTCAGTGCACCCCAAGAAGCTCCAGGATGCCCCTTGGCTGCCTCCTCTCCCACCCTGCAGCAGCTGCTTGCAGCAGGAGAGGTAGATGTGTCCTCTGAGCAGGGCTGAAGGTGCTCCTGGGCTCCTCTTCCTGCCTCCTGCTTGCTGGTCCTGGCCTGGGGCTTCTGCCCAGGGACTCATCAGCTCCTTTCTGCCTGCCCCCTGGGTGCTGCTGCAGCTTGTGATGGGGAGAGGACCTCTTCTGGCTGGGCAGTAGAGCTTTACCACCACAGTCCTTGTTGCCCTCTTTGTTCCCCAGCCTCTGTAGCTCCTGTTGAAGGCAGGGGAAGGAGGGCAGCCCACCCCCTTACTCCTTGCTGCCCCTCTTCATTCCCTGCCAGCAGCGCAGCCCTGCTGGGCTCTCCCTGCTCCTCTGCCCTGCTGGGTGGGACCGGTTTGGGTTGTTCCCATCCCACCTCTCTGCCCAGGGAGCCAATTTAGCCTCCCTGTGCTGCTTTCCTCTTCCCCTGCTGGTGCCCAAGCCCTGCTCTGGCAGCCAGCTCCCAGCTGAGGAGCGCTGCGAGCCGCCGCGGCCGGCCCTGACCTTAACCTGGGCTTTATTTAGTGCCTTGGCTTCCAGAGGAGCTATTTTAAAAGGCTGTTTCTCCCCTGGGAGGTGTGGTGAGAGTGTGGTGGAGTGGTGGCAGCAAGCTGGAGTTCAGAGGTCCTGTTGTGCTAGGTGACAAAGAGGCATTTGAGCATGGGGCCATAGTTTGCCTGAGGAGATGCTCTCTGGCTTGGCTGGAGGGGGCTCCTGCTTGTGCTGGGAGCTGGAAAGGAGCAAGGCTGCAGCAGCTTTCCTGGGATAGGGATGCGGCAGTGCTGTTGGGAGCAGGGAAGTCTGAGACTTCCAGTCCCTGGAGGAGGAGGTTTCTTTCTCCAGGAGGATCCTCTGCTGGGCTCTGCCCAGCTCCTGGGGGCTGCTTTGGGCTGGCTGAAGCGGAACGGTTCACAGCTTGACAGATTGCTGTGGGTTGGAAGGGACCCTCCAAGGGCAGCAGGGACACCCCCAACTAGAGCAGGCTGCCCAGGGGGCACAGCAGATCTGATCTTGAATGTCTCCAGGGATGGGGCCTCAACCACAGAGCTGCTCCAACCCCCTGAGCATTTTCATGGCCTCCTCTGGGCCCTCTCCATCGGCTCCAGGTCCTTCCTGTGCTGAGGGTTCCAGAGCTGGATGCAGTTCCTCACTGCTGGCCTCTGCTGTGCTTCTCCTGCCTTTCCTGGAGGAAGGTGGCTTGGGTTATGTTAACCATGGAAAGGTTTCTGACTGGCTGCCAAGGTTAATAATTGTCCTGTGAAGGCTGTGCTCAGGCAGCAGGAGCAGTGGGAGAGCCTCCAAGGCAGGAGGCTCTCCTGGCTCCTGCAGACACTTTGCTGTTGGTTGGTTTGCTCTCCTGGACATCAGCAGTTTCACTGGGGGAGGAGACCTGAAGTAATTCTGCTCAAGCATGGGGAGAGGCACAGGGGTAGAAGACACCACAGAGCTCTCCCAGCTGCTTTTGACTGAGATTTTTGGACCTGTGAAGGGTCAGAGGGAGGTGGTTGTGAAGTGGTCCCAGCAGAGGTAGTATCCAAGCTCTTGGCTGGGCTCCCTGCAGTGGCTGCTGCTGGTGGGGGGAGAGCTCCTGTGTCAAGGTTTGTCTGGCAAGGCCACAGACACTTGGTGGGACAGGATGGTGTCCCCAGAGCTCACTGCAGCTGTGCTTGGCCTTGCTTCACAATGCTTCAGCCTAATGGCTTCACAAGAGCTCAGGAGTGATGTACATGCTCAGGGTGCTGAGGGACCTGGGCCTGTCCAGCCTGGAGCAAAGGGAGGCTGAGGGGAGACCTTCTGGCTCTACCTGAAAGGAGCTTGGGGTGAGGTGGAGGTTGGCATCTTCTCCCAAGGGAGAAGTGAGAGGATAAGAGGAAATGGCCTCAAATTGAATCAGGTTTAGTTTGGACACTAGGAGAAACCTCTTCACTGAGAGGGTTCTCAAACCCTGCAACAGGAGCCCCAGGGAGGTGGTTGAATCCTTGGAGGTGCTTAAAAGGTGCAGAGATGTGGTGCTGAGGGCCATGGTTTGGCACCAGCCTTGGTACTGTTGGGTTAATGGTTGAACTTGATGGTCTTCAGAGCGGTCTTCAGAGTCTTTTCCAACCAAAACAGTTCTCTGATGAACTCTCTGTCAATGTTTAGCAATATGTGGGACAGGCTGCCCAGGGAGGCTGTGGTTGCCAGCTCCCTGGAGGTGCTCAGGGCCAGGCTGGATGAGAGCTTGAGCAGCCTGGGCTGGAGGGAGGTGTCCCTGCCTGTGGCAGGGGAGATGGAGCTGGAGGGTCTTCAGGGTCCCTTCCAAGCCAAACTATTCTGTGACTCAGTGGATATTAGGTGGGTGTCTTGGGACACATTTGCCTGCCCTGCAGCCCCTCCATGCCTTCTGTGGCAGCTCCAGGATGTGAAGGGAACATGTCTTAATGGAACTGTCATCTGGCCCAACTCATCCCACACTTCTCATGGGTCTGCTTTCTCCTCTTCTGGTTGCTGAGCTCTGCTGTGTTCTCCCCTGACACCCTGCATGTTGGCTCTTTTTCTTCTGGGCTAGGGGTGCATACAAAAAGAGACATGGTGTGGGTTGGAGAAGGATGCTCTGGACTAGACAGCTCCCTGTTAGGAGGCTAAGAAGAGTTTATATTGCTAAGGTTTTGTTAGAGAACAGATTGCCCTTGCTTTGCTTGGTTGTGCTCAAGAAATGAGCAGATGTGGCACTTTGGGACATGGTTTAGTGCTCATGGAGGTGTTGGGTAGAAGGTTGGACTTGATGATCTCAGAGGTCCTGTCCAACCTTAGTGATTCTAGCATGGGGATGGTCTTGAGCAGAGCTGTGCAGAGAGCTGCAGGCTGTCAGAGCTTGGCAGCTGTCTCTGGATCTCAGTGGGCTCTAGAAGATGTTTCTTTCAAGAGCTGCTCCTGCAGAGAAGGAACTTCCAGGCTTTCCATTTCGATTCATGGAGCTGTGTCTGAGGGGGAAGAAGCTTGTTCCAGTCAGCCTTCTCCTCCTGTTTAGGCCTGGGGTGCCCCCCTCTACTTGGCACTGCTGAGGCCACCCCTGCGCTGCAGCCTTCATGGGGTGGTTGTGCCCCAAGTGCAGGACCCAGCCCTTGGCCTTGTTGAACCTCCTAAGCCTAAGCCCAGCCAGCCTGGCCAGGACCCTGTGCAGAGCCTTCCTAGCCTTCAGGCTTGTGTGAGGAGCAGCATCTCTGCTCTGGCTGCTGGAGAGTTCAGGCTTCCTCTGAACCTTGTTTTCCCAAGGCAGTGGAGGTACCTGGAGCAACGCTGCCTTGGAGGGCAAGGAGCAAAGCAGTTTCCTTCCTCCTGATCCCTTCACCCTGCTGGTCCCTGGGGATGGCACAGGCTGCTGTGGCACTGCTTTGTTTAGCTTTCTCTCCCAGCCTTGCTGTGGCACTGAGCTATGTCTTCAGGCATGTCCAGCTGGCCCTTCCTGTTCTGCAGGAGGCTGTAGGGCTGCTGGGCCAGCCACGAAATGCTTTTCTTGTCTTCAGTGAAGGTGGATTTGGATCAGAGGAGGACCTGGCCAGACACCTGAGTAAACTTTCATTTGGGTGTGGAGCAAAGCTCCCTCCCACAGCTTGCAGGCTGGCCAGAGGGGTCCATTCTAAAGCAGAGTGATGCTGATCCTCTTTTTGATGGGTTGTTTTGATGAGGAGGATGATTGGTTGGCAAGGGCTTTTGATGTGCATCTATGCAAACAAAGCAGAGCTGGGCCTCTGGCGCTGGAATTGCTCCTGGCCCCCATGGGCAGGCTGTGGCTGACAAATGAAGGTGGAAAGAGGGAAGCCTCTGATCCCAGGGCAGGAAGTTTTGGCATCCTCTGTATCAGTGGCCAAGCTCAGGCACCAAAGCCCACACAGGCTGGTTGTGAGGCAGAAAATCCCTGGCTCCCAAAGTGAGAAGCAAACAGCTTTGGCTAACAAGGAACTGCAGTGAGGAGAAGCTTCCCTCACTGCCAGTCAGCTCCAGCAGCTAACCCTGGGCAGGGGGTGAGGAGCAGCTTCCCTCACTGCCAACCAGCTCCAGCAGCTAACCCTGGGCAGGGGGTGAGGAGCAGCTTCCCTCACTGCCAACCAGCTCCAGCAGCTAACCCTGGGCAGGGGGTGAGGAGCAGCTTCCCTCACTGCCAACCAGCTCCAGCAGCTAAGCCTGGGCAGGGGATGAGGAGCAGCTTCCCTCACTGCCAGTCAGCTCCAGCAGCTAACCCTGGGCAGGGGGTGAGGAGCAGCTTCCCTCACTGCCAACCAGCTCCAGCAGCTAACCCTGGGCAGGGGGTGAGGAGCAGCTTCCCTCACTGCCAACCAGCTCCAGCAGCTAACTCTTTGCAGGGTCAAGAGTTAAGCTGGAGCTCCTCAGTGTGTGGACCTGCAGTGAGGAGCAGTTTGCTCCACTGCCAACCAGCTCCAGCAGCTAACCCTGTGCAGGGCCAAGAGTTGAGCTGGAGCTCCTCAGTGTGTGGACTTGCATCAAGAAGCAGCTTCCCTCACTGCCAACCAGCTCCAGGAGCTAACCCTGTGCAGGGCCCAGAGTTGAGCTGGGGCTCCTCAGTGTGTGGACTTGCATCAAGGAGCAGCTTCCCTCACTGCCAACCAGCTCCAGCAGCTAACCCTGGGCAGGGGGTGAGGAGCAGCTTCCCTCACTGCCAACCAGCTCCAGCAGCCAACCCTGTGCAGGGTCAAGAGTTGAGCTGGAGCTCCTCAGTGTGTGGACCTGCAGTGAGGAGCAGTTTGCTCCACTGCCAACCAGCTCCAGCAGCTAGCCCTGTGCAGGGCCAAGAGTTGAGCTGGGGCTCTTCAGTGTGTGGACTTGCATTGAGGAGCAGCTTCCTGCACTGCCAACCAGCTCCAGCAGCTAACCCTGTGCAGGGCCCAGAGTTGAGCTGGAGCTCCTCAGCGAGCTGGAGCTGGGCTACAGCACAACTCTTGCCCCTGCAACTCCCTTGAGCCCACCGAGGAGCTTAACGCTGATGGCTTAGCCGGAGCCGAGTGCCAGCTGGCATCTCCAGCGCCAGGTAGCCCGAGCCATGCCAGTCCCCATGGCACCGTGGCCGGCCTGCACGCACTCACGTGCTGTGGTAAGGGTTTAATAGCAGCCCCACCCAGCACAGCCAGGAGCAGGACTTGCTGCGTAAGCGAAAAGCTGGAGAATCTCTGCCGAGCTCTGCCCTGCTTGCCGCCGCTGCTCGGCGAGAGGGCTGGGCTGGGGCTTCTGCTTGGTGTGATATTTATTTGGGGGGGGGGGAGCTGTTTTTTGGGCTTCACCTGGAAGCCACCCAGCCCAGGAAGGACTTGGAAAGGACAGCAGCATGCTGCTTTCGAGCTGCTGTCCGTCCTGGCGGGCGTAGGGCTGGCGGGGGGCAGCGGCGTGGGCAGCGCCTGAGTGCCTTCTCTGCCCGGCAGGACTCGGAGTCGCTGGACGGCTGCATCCAGAGCACCTTATCGGCTCTCTACCCTCCCTTCGAGGCCACGGCAGCCACTGTTCTGTGCCAAGTTTTTGATGTGGTGGAGAAGACGTACCGTGGGGATGGACTGCGCTACCTCATCGACTTCCTGATCCCGGCCAAGCACATCCTGCAGTGCATTCAGCAGGATGCCTGCGTGAGTACACCCAGCCTCTCCCCGAGGCCCGGCCGGGCGCTGCTCCCCGCGGCCGCTGCTTTCCCCTCTTGCCCTGTGAAAATGGCTGGCTGAGAGACACAGTGCTTGCAAGTGCAGGGCTGCCTGGCTGGGCAGGACAGGACAGGGCAGGCAGGCAAGGAGGGCGCAGCCGGGAGGTTGTTACCGGAGCTTAACGGAGCAGGGCTCGCCCGCGGAGTGAGCGCTGCCCTCGCCCGCTGCCAGCAGGAGCACCCAGGGCTTGAGGGACTCGGGGGAAGAGGTCCTGGCAGAGGGTTTGGATATGGCTGCCCGGGTGGCTCCTGAGCCCCGTGGCCGATGTGGAGCTCCTGCTGGTGGCAGTCGGTGTTTCCCTAGAGCTCCGGCTCCCCTCTGATGGCTGCTGGAGCAGGGGGGCAAGGCTGCAGAGCCTGCAGGAGTCACGTTACACTTGCTGCCAGAACCACCCCAGACCCACGTCTGCCTCCCTGCCTGGGACTGGGAGCGGTGACTCAAATGCCTCCATCGCAAACCTGCCTCAGAGTTTGCAAGATGGAGACAGAAAAACCCCAACCAACCACCCCCCAAAACTCAGCCAAGCCAAACACCACAGATGCAGGGCTGGTTCTAGCCTCTCCCTCGCTGAACCGAGAGGGTGTGTGCAGCCAGGCTGTGGACAGATGGCCCCGTGGGGGAGGACAAGGGGCTCCAGAAGGAAAAGCCTTGCATAGAAGCCTGGTCCTCCTGTGTTTCAAGGAGGTGCAATGCTGGGTTGGGGGGGCACCCGTGGATCCACAGAACGAGCCCTGGGGGCTGGTGACATTGCTTTGGTGCAGCCTTTGCCCCACCAGGCTGTAGCCAGCCCCAAGCCTGGTGCCAGGCTATGTGTTGGCGAGCCCTGGCAGAGCCAAGGCTGCGCGGGAGGAGGATTCTGGGGGGCAGGGCAGGAGCAGTGGGGTGCCGGCGGTGTTCACCTCGCTGCACCTCCGTGCACAGCCTGGCTTTGCCCCTGTGAGGACACAAAAGGCTTCTAAAGGCTTGGGTCAGCCGGTGATTGCTGCCAGGAGTGTCGGAGCTCTCCCCAGGCCACCTCCCTCAGCCGGGCAGGACGGGGAGGAACTTCCCTGCGCCCCCAGCCCACGGCAGCGCAGCAGCACCTGGGCAGGGGCGGCGGGGCAGGGCGGGGAGGGAAGGGAAGCGGCGCAGCAAGCGAGCCGAGCCCCCTGCCCGCCGTGGCTCGCTGGGAGCTGGGCCCTGGGTAGTGGCGGGAGGGCAGCGCAAGGGCTCTGTCCCCGCCCGGGTGGCCGAGCAGGGGCCAGCGCCCAGCGCCCGCCGTGGGGCAGCCCTGTGGCACAGGCCTCTGGCAGCGGGGAGGGCTCTGTGCTGCCCGGCGGCCAATGGGGGCACAGCTGAGCCTGCGGCAGCCAATAGGAGCGCGAGTCTGCCTTGATGGGCATGGCGGCCTCGGCTGTGCTGAGGGCGGTGGGAGCGGGAGGTGCTGAGGCGATGGGGCCGAGGTGGGGGAGAGACAGGGAGGGAGGCAGGCAGGCAGGCTCTGAGATGGGAAAGCTTGTGGGGTGGTGGGTCCTGGGGGTCCCTGAAGTGAGAGAGGTGTGGGGGTGGTAGGTCCTGGGGTCTCTGAGGCAGGAGAGGCTGTGTGTGGAGAGGGTAGGTCCTGGGGTCCCTGAGGCAGGAGAGGTTGGGGGGGGTAGGTCCTGGGGTCCATTAGGCAGGAGAGGCTGTGGGGGCAGAGTGCCCTGGAGGGGCTGAGGGTGCTGGCATGAGCCTGGGTGGCAGGGGGCCGCTGGTGGCCCAGGAGTCCCTTTGTGGGGGGGGTAGCAGTGTGGTGGGGCTGTCCTGTGTGTGCAGCACTGTGGGGGGAGGAGGAGGGGCAGGAGCTGTGCTTGGAGCCACATCCTGCCAGGGGCCTCGGCATGGGGGAGAGCTCTGTGCCTGGCACTCCCTGGCCTGCCCAGTGCCCGCGGGTGGGGGGGTGTGGGGCACACACCTCCCGTGAGGGCTGGCTGGGGCTCAGCACTAGGTAGCAGAGGCTTTTGGTGAGGTGTGGTGTGTCTGGGAGGGGAGGCAGCAAGAGGCAGAGTGCAGGCACAGGCCTCTCAGAGCACAGCTTGGTGCTTGGAGCCTTTTGTCCTCCTCCTGGCCTTGACTCCTTGTGACTTCAGAGTGGCAGTACAGGCAGATCAAGGCAAGCTCCAGGACCTTGTCCTGCCTTTAGTGCTGGGCCCAGGCTGCTCCACATTTCATTGGGAGATCTCTTGGCTTGCATTTGTTGTGGACTCCTCCAAAGCTCCCCTGTGTGTCCCTCCTCCCGTCCTCGCTCTCCACCTTGCAGGACTGTGTCTTGCAGCCCAGAGAGCCAAGCAGAGCCTGGGCTGCAGCAAGAGTATCACAGCCAGCAGGTCAAGGGAGGGGATTCTGCCTCTCTGCTCTGCTCTGCTGAAACCACACCTGGAGCTCTGTGTCCAGTTCTGGAGCCTCTGTGCCAGGTGCTGGAAGGTGTCCAGAGCAGGGCCAGGAGGCTGAGCAGAGGGCTGGAGCTGCTCTGCTCTGAGCACAGCCTGAGAGAGTTGGGGTTGTGCAGGCTGCAGAGGAGAAGGCTCCAGGGAGACCTTCTGGTGGCCTTCCAGGAGCTGCAGGGGGCTGCAGGAAAGCTGGGGAGGGACTTTGGAGGGGGTGAGGGAGGGACAGGACTGGGGGGGCTGGAGCCAAAGGAGAAGTGGGGAGCTGGAGATTGGCTGTGAGGAAGAAGTTGTTGGGCAGGAGGGTGGTGAGAGCCTGGCCCAGGCTGCCCAGGGAGGTGGTGGAAGCCTCCTGCTGATGCCTGGAGGTGTTTGCAGCCAGGCTGGAGGTGGCTGTGAGCAACCTGCTGTGGTGTGAGGTGTCCCTGCCCATGGCAGGGGCTTGGAGCTGGCTGAGCCCTGAGCTCCCTCCCAGCCCTTCCATCCCTTCAGCTCTGGGGCTCTTGCTGCTTGTGGGTGAAAAGCTTCATTTGCTTTTGAGAGTCTGGATGGCAGCAGCAGCATTCCCTCAGTTCAGCTGCTCCAGGGGAGCTTTTCTGGAGAGGGGCAAGAAAGGTGACCCCTGTCTGAGTGGCTGCTGTGGGAAGTCCTCAGAGAGCTAAATCTTCCTCTCAGCCTCTGCAGTGACAAAGATGTCAGTGGCTCCCTGGAGGCTTAGCGCAGCTGGGGGGCTTCAGCCTGCTGTGTGGCAATCCACAGCCTGGGAGATGAGGACAAGTTGAATGAGTTCTTACAGGGCCAAGTGTGGAATCTTCAACCTGGGGAAGAACAACCCCTAGGGACCAGGAGAGGCTGGGGGCTGAGCTGCTGGACAGCCATGTAGGGGAAGAGGGCCTGGGGGTCCCTGTGGACAGAAGGATGCCCAGGAGGCAGCAGTGTGCCCCTGTGGATGAGCAGGCCGAGGGCACTGCTGGGGTGGCTCAGAAGAGGTGGAGGGAGGCTCTCCTTGGCCTCTAGTCTGCCCTGAGACCACATCTGGAATATTGTGTCCAGGTCTGGGCCTCAGGGAGCTGCTTGAGAGAGTCAAGCACAGATCCACAAAGATGCTGAAGGCAGGGGAACAGCTCCCTGTCAATAGAATAGACCAGAATTAACCAGGTTGGAAAAGACCTTCAGGATCACCCAGTCCAACCTCTCCACCAGCACCATCTGATCAGCTCAACCCTGGCACCAAGGGCCTCATCCAGGCTCTTCTAAACACCTCCAGGGATGGTGACTCCACCACCCCCCTGGGCCAGGCAGAGGGAGCTGGGGCTCTGCAGCCTGGGGCAAAGGAGCCTGAGGGCTGCCCTCATTGCTGGGGATAAAGGTGTGCAGGGCAGTGTGGGGAGGCTGGAGCCAGGCTCTGCTCAGGGATGGCCAGGACAGGAGGCATTGGGGGCAAGCTGGAGCAGAGGAGCTGCCATGGGAAGAGGAGGGAAAATGTTGTCTCTATGAGGGTGCTGGGGCCCTGGAGCAGGCTGCCCAGGGAGGTTGTGGAGTCTCCTGCTCTGGAGGCTTTCAAGACCCCCCTGGATGTGCTCCTGGGTGACCTGCCCTGGGTGCCCTGCCCTGGCAGGGGGCTTGGACTGGGTGATCTCCAGAGGTCTCTCTTCCAACCCCTCCCAGGCTGTGATGCTGTGACCAGAATGGGGATGGAATAAGGTCTGGTGAGGAAAAGAGCCTGGCTGCTCTCCACCCCAGAACGTGGGAGAAGTTGCCATGGAATGCCAGAGCCCTGCTAAAAGGGATTTGGATTGAATCTGTTAAGTCAGGGCTAGGAACAAAGCAGAGAGAACAAGCTGAGCTCACAGCAGCCTGCCCTGAGCAGGGCCTGAATGGGCTGAGCCAGTGGAAAGGGCATCACCCTTCCCCATGTGCTTTGCTCCACCACAGGTAGTGGCACAGGAGGCTTTGGCAGCTCTTTTGGGGTTGTTTCTGTCTAAGCTCCTCCACAAAGGGTTTGTTATGGAGTCCTGTAGGAAAATGGATTGGCTGCATCAGAGGGCAGGAGGGTTGTGTGAGTGCAGCAAAGGTGGGGGGCAAGCTGCTGGCAGGGGCTTCCAGCTGCCCTGAGCTGGCTGCAGGAGTCACAGCATCACAGCTTGGCTTGGCTTGGAAGGGACCTGGAAGGTCAGCTGGTTCCAGAGTCCCCTGCCCCGGGCAGGGACACCTCCTGCTAGCCCAGGGTGCTCAAGGGCTGATCCAGCCTGGCCTGGAACACCTTCCCCAAACAGAAGCCTGTTCAAGCTGAGCTCAGTCCCTGGTGCTGGATCAGAATCCCAGAACTGTCAGGGCTGGGATGGACCCCAAGGCTCAGCCAGCTCCAAGCCCCTGCCGTGGGCAGGGACACCTCACTCCACAGCAGGTTGCTCACAGCCACCTCCAGCCTGGCTGCAAACACCTCCAGGCATCAGCAGGAGGCTTCCACCACCTCCCTGGGCAGCCTGGGTCAGGCTCTCACCACCCTCCTGCCCAACAACTTCTTCCTCACAGCCAATCTCCAGCTCCCCACTTCTTCTTTTGCTCCAGCCCCCCCAGGCCTGTCCCTCCCTCACCCCCTCCAAAGTCCCTCCCCAGCTTTCCTGCAGCTCCTGGAAGGCCACCAGAAGGTCTCCCTGGAGCCTTCTCCACTGCAGCCTGCACAGCCCCAACTCTCTCAGGCTGTGCTCAGAGCAGAGCAGCTCCAGCCCTCTGCTCAGCCTCCTGGCCCTGCTCTCGACACCTCCCAGCCCCTCCAGAGCCTTCCTGGCACAGAGGCTGCAGAGCTGGGCACAGAGCTGCAGCTGTGGGCTCAGCAGAGTGGAGCAGAGAGGCAGAATCCCCTCCCTGGCCCTGCTGGCCACACTTCTGCTGCTGCAGCCCAGGCTCTGCTTGGCTCTCTGGGCTGCAAGTGCTCCCTGCTGGCTGCTGCTGAGCTTCTCCCCCAGCACCCCCAAGGCCTTTCCTACAGGGCTGCTCTCAGCCAGTCTCTTGTCTCCACAGGTGCAGTACTGCGGGCTGCTCTTCAGGCACCAGGGCTGGCCGCTCTGCGTGCATGAGAAGGTGGTAGTGCAGCTGGCTGCCCTCGACCAGCGCCTCCTGCGGCCGGGAGACTTCTACCTGCAGGTTGTGCCCTACCTGAAGAAGTCTCCACGGATCGTCTTGAAATGCTTGGCCAGGGACGAGCGCAGCGTGGAGGAGGTGCCCATCCCGGAGGTTTCCTACACCTCCATCTTCACTCTGGAGTGGCTGAGCGCTTTCAACGGCCAGCGGCTGGGGGCGGCGCTGCAGAACTGCCTGCTGAGCGCCGCTGAGAGGATCTTCCGTGTGCCCTGGGACAGACTCATCCGCCCCGAGTTCATCGAGGAGGCCGAAGGCCCTGCAGCCAGCAGCCTCTCTGCACGGGGAGCAGGGCCAGGCTCCCCTCCCTGCCTCCCCGCGGGCCCTGCTGAGGGTGGCTCTCCGGGGCTGGGCTCCGGGGGGCTGCTGGAAGAAAAGTCAAGTGGGGACGGCCTGGCCCTCAGCAGCACGGCCCTGCAGTGCAGCCAGGCTCTGGTCAATGGTGTCCCTGCAGGCTCTGTGCCTCCAGAGGACTTGAGAGGTGACCTGGAGGGGGAATACGTTGAGCTGACAGAGGTTTCGCTGCCCAGGCTCGGGCCCTGCAGAGCTTCCCTGCCCCAGCCCCGAGCGCCAGTGGATGTGTCCCTGGGCAAGCACAGCTTCCTCCTCACTCAGGACAGCCCCAAGAGCCTGGCTCAGTCAGCACTGATGCAGGAGGAGCACTGCCAAGTGGATGCTTTCAGGACTACTTCCCCTGAGGTTCTCCAAAATGCAGTTCCACTGGAAAGCAGCAAAGTGATGGCAGGGGGAGAGGCGGCCCCGGGAGAGGCGGCCCCGGGAGGCCAGCTGCTGCCAGCCGCCCCTGCAGGCACCCCCAGGAGCTCTGCCGGGGATGCATCTCCTGCCTGCAGGGCAGAAGGGCTCTCTGCAGAGCAGGAGAGCTGCGGTGGAGGCTCCGGCGGCTGGCAGCACGCTCGGCGCAGCTGCGGCGGTGCTGCAGGAGCCAGCTGCAAAGCACAAGTGCCTGCAGCTCCTGGAAGGCTGGGAGGAGCAAGTGATGGTCCTAGTGCAAGTCTGGGTGATGGAACAGCAGGGCAGAGCTCAGAAGCAATGCTGGGAGATGCTGCTGCTGCAGAGGAGGTGGCTCTGGAAGGGTGTGGGGAGCCGCTGCCGGGGGGGCAAATCCAGGAGGCACAGAGGGAGGTCTCTCCTGGGTCCCCCCTTAGGCCTTCAGCACCACATTCCACGCTGCAGGAAGGCTCTGGTGTTTCTTGCCAGAGTGTCAGTGATGTCACACCAGTGCCTCTGGGCTCTCCTGAGAGTTCAGGTGGAGGTGTGGAGGAAAGGTCTCCTTCAGGGAGCACGGTGGCTGTGGCTGTGGCTGCAGCCAGCCCTTGCTGCAGTGAGCAGGAGGCAAACCTTACTCCTCCCTTAGTTCCTCCAGAGCAGAGCCAAGGGGAATTGGATGAGGTGGTGCTGGGAAGAAGGGACAGTGCAGAGGAAGAAGAGGAGATTGAGCAAACACTGGGTGTGAATGAGAGGCAGGCTGGCCACAGTCACTGCTGTGCCAGACTTGGGTCAGCAGGGGAAGAGCAGGAGGTCTCTGCCTGCCAGCATGAACCAGCTGAAGAAGCCCTCCTGGTCCCACCTGCTGCATCAGGAGAGGGTGACCAGGCAGCAGAACAGCTGAACAGCAGTGACTCTCTGGGCCCTGATGCACCAGCAGAAGGCTCCACTCCATCTGCAGGCCAGAGCTCTGGAGAGAGCTGTGAGGAACCCCAGGGACAACTGGAAAAGCAGGGCTGTGAAAGTGAAGAGAACTCTCTGCTGAGCCCTGATGCAGCCCAGGGTCTGCAGGGAGGGGAGGAGAACCCAGGAAGCTTTTCTTGCTGGGAAAAGTCAAAGCCTGTAGCCTTAAAAACACTGGAATCCATTGAGGAGGAGCTGGAGGTTGGCCAACTGTCCTCAGGACCTGCTGAGAGGCACAAGGAGCCCACCACTCTACACTCCCACCAGGAGGCAGCTTCTGGGGCTTCAGCTCCTGCAGGTACAGCAATGGGGTGTTGGTGGTGTTCTGTTTGAGAGCCTGGGTCAAAAGCAAAGGCCTCAAGGACCTCCCAGGAACCTCTGCTGGGAGGCTCTGGGGTGGCAGCAGAAGCCACAGGGCCATGAAAGCAGGTCTCTGCTCACAGGTGGGGTGGTTGTGGATGTTTTGGCTAATAGCTCTCTGCAGATCTCTGGGGGCACAGAGCAAAGGGTGAGAGACTTCATCTGGCTGCTGCTGGCCTCCACCCATGACAGTCAAGGCTTGGATAAGTGCTCCCTGCACTGGATGAGAAGCTGGCTGATGGCTGGGCCCAAAGGGTGGTGGGGAATGGTGCCCAGTCACCAGTGGTGTCCTCCAGGGCTCAGCACTGGGGCCTGGGCTCTAATGTCGTTATCAATGATCTGGATGAGGGCATTGTGAGCCCCCCACTACCTCTGCAGGTGGTCCCAAGCTGGGTGCTGTGCCCACCTGCTGCAGGGCAGGGAAGCTTTGCACTGGGAGCTGGAGAGCTCAGCCCCAGGGGCCGGGGCCTGCCCCTGGCTCACAACAACCCCCTGGGGAGCTGCAGCCCTGGGGATGTGTGCTGGGAGGCTGCAGCCTGCAGAGGCTCCTGGGGGCACTGCTTGAGAGGTGACTGAACAGGAGGCAGCAGAGCCCAGGGGGCCAAGAAGGCCAAAGGCCTCCTGGCTTGGGTCAGACACAGGCTGGGCAGCAGGGGCAGGAGGTGACCATCCCCCTGTGCTCAGCTCTGGGGAGGCCACAGCTGAGTGCTGGGCTCAGCTCTGGGCTCTCCCTGCAGGAAGGCCACTGAGGGGCTGGAGCCTGTCCAGAGCAGGGCAGGGAGGCTGGGGAAGGGCCTGGAGAAAAGGGCTGGGGGGGAGCAGCTGAGGGGTGTTCAGTCTGGAAGAAGAGAGGCTGAGGGGAGACCTCCTTGCTCTCTGCAGCTCCCTGAAGGCAGGGGGCAGTGAGATGGGGGTTGGGCTCTTCCCCCAGGTAAGGAGTGGTAGGACAAGAGGAAATGGCCTCAGGCTGCAGCAGGGGAAGTTGAGGTTGGACATTCACTGAAAGGGTTCTCAAAGGCTGGAAGAGGCTGCCCAGGGGGGTGGTGGAATCCCCATCCCTGGAGGTGCTCAGAAGAGGCAGGGATGTGGTGCTGAGGGCCATGGCTTAGCAGCAGCCTGGAAAGAGTTAAGGAATGTTGGACTTGATGGTGTCCAGAGCAGGGCCAGGAGGGTGAGCAGAGGGCTGGATCTGCTCTGCTCTGAGCACAGCCTGAGAGAGTTGGGGTTGTGCAGGCTGCAGAGGAGAAGGCTCCAGGGAAACCTTCTGGTGGCCTTCCAGGAGCTGCAGGGGGCTGCAGGAAAGCTGGGGAGGGACTTTGGAGGGGGTGAGGGACAGGCCTGGGGGGGCTGGAGCAAAAGGAGAAGTGGGGAGCTGGAGATTGGCTGTGAGGAAGAAGTTGTTGGGCAGGAGGGTGGTGAGAGCCTGGCCCAGGCTGCCCAGGGAGGTGGTGGAAGCCTCCTGCTGATGGCTGGAGGTGTTTGCAGCCAGGCTGGAGGTGGCTGTGAGCAAGCTGCTGTGGTGTGAGGTGTCCCTGCCCATGGCAGGGGCTTGGAGCTGGCTGAGCCCTGAGCTCCCTTCCAGCCCTTCAGCTCTGGGGCTCTTACTTGGGAGAAAAGACCAGCCCTGGCCATGCACCAACTCCTTGCATCTCTTCAGCCCAGCTGTGTTGAGGCACTGAAGAAGGAACCCAGCAGGCATTCCAGGTGTCTCAGGCTCCTGCAGCAGCCTGTAGGCAGGCAGTGTGCAGCCACAAGGCTGTTGGGGCTGGCTGGGCCCAGGCTGTGCTGAGCCCAGGGAGCTGGGGCTGGCTGGGCCCAGGCTGTGCTGAGCCCAGGGAGCTGGGGCTGGCTGGGCCCAGGCTGGGCTGAGCCCAGGGAGCTGGGGCTGGCTGGGCCCAGCCTGGGGAGCTGGGGCTGGCTGGGCCCAGGCTGTGCCGAGCCTGGGGAGCCGGGGCTGGCGGGGCCCAGCCTGGGGAGGTGCAGGTGGCACCCTGGGGTGGGGGTGGCTGGAACTTGCCATTCCTGTTTAGCAGCTCTCATTCCCTGAGACCCCTGGCTAGGCAAACTCCCTGGCTTGGAACAGCAGAGCAAAGGCTCCTGAGAGAGTGGGAGGTGCAGAGCCACCCTGCTGGGGCATGTCTGACCCTGTGGAGGAGCCGAGCAGAGCCTGGGATCCTTGGGACAGTGCAGTGCATGCACAGGTCCCCAGTGGTCTGGGTAAGAGCTTGGGGCACTGCTGAGCACTGCCCTGTGGGGCTGCAGCACTGCCTCAAGTGTCCTTGGCAGTGAGGCTGGGGAGAGCCTGGCACAGGCTGCCCAGGGAGGCTGTGGCTGCTCCCTGCCTGGAGTTGTTCAGGGCCAGGCTGGATGAGGCCTTGAGCAGCCTGGGCTGGGGGGAGGGGTCCCTGGGCATGGCAGGGTGATGGAGCTGGCTGAGCTTTGAGGCCCCTCTCAGCCCAAGCATTCTCTGAGTCTCTGAGGTGGTGGCTGGGCTGTTCACTGCTCTGCAGCACAGGTCTCTGGTGGACCCCCCCCGGGCTCTGGGGGGAGTCTCTGAGGAAGAGCAATTCAAATGGTTTGGGGGATTTGGCTGTGATCTGTGCTGCAGGCTGAGGGAGCTGGGCTGTGCAGCCTGGAGAGGAGAAGGCTCCAGGGAGGCCTTGGAGCAGCCTGCCAGGACCTGAGGGGGGCTGCAAGAAGTCTGCAGAGGGACTGCTCCCCAAGGCCTGCAGGGCCAGGCCCAGGGGCAATGGCTTCAGAGCAGATTGGGATTGGATGTGAGGAACAAGTTCTTTACTCAGAGGGTGGTGGAACACTGGCACAGGCTGCCCAGGGAGGTGGTTGGGATCCATTCCAGGTGAGGCTGGAGAGGGCTCTGGGCAGCCTGCTCCAGCTGGGGCTGTCCCTGCTGGGGGCAGGGGGTTGGAGTGGAGGAGCTTTGGAGCTCCCTTCCAGCCCAGCCCATGTGCTGGTTCTGTGCTCACCACCCAGCTGTGATGAAGTGAAGCTTCAGGCACTGCAGTCAAAAACCCCAAACCATCATCTCAGAGTTTGCAGAGCAGGAGAAACAGCCTGGAGTCATCAGGAAAAAGCCCCAAAGCAACCAGCCAGCCTCTTAGGGCACAGGACAGTGGCAGGAATGGAGCAGGGGCTGCAGTGAGCTTCAGCCATTCAGTCAGGCTTGATTGCCCTGAGCTCCACACCAAGCCATCCCCTGCTCTGGCCTCCTGAAGCCACACAGATACCAAGGGAAGCTCAGCCCCAGCTGAAATGACAGCAGCTGGTACCTTGCACTCAGGCCTCCAAATGGATCCTTCTCCTCCAGCCCAGCACAGAATGCCAGAGGAGTTTAGGTTGGAAATGACCTCAAAGCTCATCCAGCTCCAGTCCCCTGCCATGGGCAGGGACCCCTCCCCCCAGCCCAGGCTGCTCAGGGCCTCATCCAGCCTGGCCTGGACCACCTCCAGGCAGGGGGCAGCCACAGCCTCAGTCCCCATCTGCAGTGAATCCTCTGTCCCTGGCTGTGGTTGGGGTAGTTCTGCTCCTGTGGGTGTTTGGTGCCTGAGTAAGAGCAAAGGCTAAGCTGGGTGGGTTCAGCCCCTCAGCAGCAGGGGGTGAGCTGCAGGAGCCTGCCTGGTGTGCAGGCCCTGCATGAAGCCACAGCAGACCTCAGGGCTGGGGCAGCCAGGCTGACTCTGTCTCTGGGTTTTTCCTTGCCCCTTCCTCCCCCTCCCACTGAGCTCATTTGCTGCACAGCTCTGATCTAACTTGGAAAGATTTTGAGTGGGATCTGAGCTGGTTTGAGCTGGTGGCTGAAGAGTTGGAATCCTGGGTTGGAAAGTTGGAAGAGACCTCCAAGATCCAGTCCAGGCCTGGACTCAGCACTGCCAGGACACCACTGAGCCATGGCCCTCAGCACCACCTTTCCATGGCTTTGAAGCCCCTCCAGGGATGGGGACTGCCCTGGGCAGCCTGGGCCAGGCCTGGGTCACCCTTCTGGGGAAGAAATTGTTCCTCATGGCCAACCTGAACCTCCCCTGGGGCAACTTGAGATCATTTCCTCTTATCCCACCGCTTGTTACAAGGGAGAAGAGCCCAAGCCCAACCTGGCTCCAGCCTCCCCTCAGGGAGCTGCAGAGAGCAGTGAGGCCTCCCTCAACCTCCTCTTCTCCAGGCTGAACAAACTCAATTCTCTCAGCTGCTCTTCCCCAGCCCTCTCCTCCAGACCCTTCCCCAGCTCCTCAGAGTCCTTCTGGGAGTGAGGAGCCCAAACCTGATCCCAGGATTCAAGCTGTGCCCTCACCAGTGCCCGGTCCAGGGGCACCATCACCTCGCTGCTCCTGCTGCCCACCCCAGTGCTGCTGCAGGCCAGGCTGCTGGTGCCCTTCTTGGGCACCTGGGCACACTGCTGGCTCATCCTCAGCTGCTGTCAGCCAGCACCCCCAGGGCCTTTGCCACTGGGCACTCTGCAGCTCCTTTGCCCCCAGCCTGGCCCATCCCTGGGGTGGTTGTGCCCCCAGTGCAGGACCCAGCCCTGGGCCTTGTTGAGCCTCATCCTTCTGTCCTCATCCCATTGATGCAGCCTGTCCAGATCCCTCTGTGGGTCCTTCCTACCCCCCAGCAGCTCAGGCCTTCCCTCCAGCTGGGTGTTGCCTGAACACCCGAGGGTGTCCTTGCCTCCTGCACCCAGAGCTCTTCCTGGCCCCGAGCCTGGGGGAAGCCTCTTGGCAGCCTGCTTCCCTTCCCAGCTCAGGGCACTGCTGCTCTTCCCCAAGGGCTCCAGTTTAGGTGAGAGTCCAGCTGGAAGCTTTGCAGCTGTGGAGAGGGTTTGTGGCTTTTGGGGGCTGGAAGGTCACCTCAGGGGTCAGGCGCTGTGCCCCGCTGGGGGTCAGGTGCTGTGCCCCGCTGGGGGTCGGGCGCTGGGTTTCGCTGGGGGTCGGGCGCTGGGTTTCGCTGGGGGTCGGGCGCTGGGCTCCCCTGGGGGTCGGGCGCTGTGCTCCCCTGAGGGTCGGCGCTGGGCTCCCCTGGGGGTCGGGCGCTGGGCTCCCCTGGGGGTCGGGCGCTGGGCTCCCCTGGGGGTCAGGCGCTGTGCTCCCCTGAGGGTCGGCGCTGGGCTCCCCTGGGGGTCGGGCGCTGTGCTCCCCTGAGGGTCGGCGCTGGGCTCCCCTGGGGGTCGGGCGCTGTGCTCCCCTGAGGGTCGGCGCTAGGCTCCCCTGGGGGTCGGGCGCTGTGCTCCCCTGAGGGTCGGCGCTAGGCTCCCCTGGGGGTCGGGCGCTGTGCTCCCCTGAGGGTCGGGCGCTGTGCTCCCCTGAGGGTCGGCGCTAGGCTCCCCTGGGGGTCGGGCGCTGTGCTCCCCTGAGGGTCGGCGCTAGGCTCCCCTGGGGGTCGGGCGCTGTGCTCCCCTGGGGGTGGGGCACTGGGCCCCGCTGGGGTCGGGCGCTGTGCCCCGCTGGGGGTCGGGCGCTCCCTGTGCTCAGCAGCCCCTGGGCTCGGCAGCCCCTGCTCAGGGCGCTGCCTGGCTGGTGTCAGCACGGCTCGGCGCTGCCGGCACGGGGCAGTGCTGCTGCCGCCTCTCTGAGCCGTGCTCAGGCAGCTCCTCCGCCGCCGCTTCCTCCGCCCGGGGGGCAGGTGGGACCTGCCAGCACGGCAGATGCGGCTGGCCCAGCTCTCCGCCTGCCTTTTGATCTGCGCCTCCGCAGGGGGAAGGGCCTGGGCCCCGGACTGCCAGCACCCAGCAGTGTGCTTGGGCCTGCCCGGGGAGAGGTGGGGCCGGCAGGGCTGCGGCTGGGCCCGGGAGCTTGGGGAAGGGAATGTTTAGGCAAGGTAGGCTGGGAGCTGTGGGACTCCAGCGAGGTTCCCAGCACAGGAAATAGTGAGTCCAGTTCTGGGCTCCTCATCCAAGAAGGACCTCAGGGAACTGCTTGAAAGAGTCCAGCCCAGAGGCACAGAGCTGCTGCAGGCAGGGGAACGTCTCCCTGGGAGCACAGCTGAGGGAGCTGGGAGCAGAGCAGCCTGAGGGCTGCCCCCAGTGCTGGGGGTAAAGCTGTGCAGGGCTGGAGCCAGGCTCTGCTCAGGGATGGCCAAGCACAGCACCAGGGGCACTGGGGGCAAGCTGGAGCAGAGGAGGAGCCACAGGAACTGGAGGAGAAACTTTGTCCCTGGGAGGCTGCTGGAGCCTGGAGCAGGCTGCCCAGAGAGGCTGTGGAGTCTGCTCTGGAGCCTTTCCACCCCCCTGGATGTGTTCTGAGTGACCTTCTCCAGGTGCCCCTGCTCTGGCATTCTTAGCATCCTAGAGTGGGTTGGGTTGGAAAGGACCTCAAAGCTCATCCATCTGCAGCCCCCAGCCCAGGCTGCTCAAGGCCTCATCCAGCCTGGCCTGGTACACCTCCAGCCAGGGGGCAGCCACAGCCTCCCTGGGCAGCCTGTGCCAGGCTCTCCCCAGCCTCCCTGCCAACAATTCCTTCCTCCTCTCCACTCTCACTCTGCCCTCTCCCAGCTCCAAGCCATTCTCCCTGCTCCTGGCACTCCCAGCCCTTGCCCAGAGTGCCTCCCCAGCTCTCCTGGAGCCCCTTCAGGTCCTGGCAGGCTGCTCTGAGCTCTGCCTGGAGCCATCTCCAGGCTGCACAGCCTGAGCTCCCTCAGCCTGTCCCCACAGGAGAGTTTTCTCCAGCCCTCTGATCCTCACCTTGGCCTCCTCTGGACCTGCTCCAGCAGCTCTGTGTCTGTGGCAGCACTTTGGGCCTGGCCTCAACCACTCAAGCTCCCTTGCTGCTGAAGCTTGTGTTGGGAAGCCACTTCAAGGAGGGCTTTGTTCCTGCTCCTGCTCTTTAATGAAGTATTGGAAGCTGTTGGTAAATAAACTGAGTCAGGAGGCAGCCTTGCTGCTGCAGCAGGAGGGCAGGATGCTGGCAGCCAGTTTGAAGCTGCAATTACAAGGTCTGAGCTGGCAGCAAGCAAACAGAGCCTCTGCTCTGCTCTCTGCCTGGGGGGAGCTGGGGGGAGCTGGGGGCTTGGTGGTAGGGGCTGTGCTGTGCCCTGCTGAGCCCACAGCTGCAGTGCTGTGGCCAGCTCCGGGCTCCCCCGCTCCAGAGGGACAGGGAACTGCTGGAGGGAGCCCAACAGAGGCTGTGAGGATGCTGAGGGGCCTGGAACAGCTCTGCTGGGGAGGAAGGCTGAGAGCCCTGGGGTTGTTTGGTCTGGGGAGGAGAAGGCTGAGAGGGATCTGATCAATGTCTGTCAATAGCTGAGGGCTGGGGGGCAGGCTGGAGGTGCCAGGCTCCTTGGGGTGGTGCCCAGGGACAGGACAAGGACCAACAGGTCTGAGCTGGCACCCAGGGGGTTCCACCTCAGCATGAGCAGAAACTTCTTTGGTGTGAGGCTGCTGGAGGCCTGGAGCAGGCTGCCCAGAGAGGTTGTGGAGCCTCCTGCTCTGCAGAGCTTCCAACCCACCCCCCCCCCCCCCCCCCACCCCGGATGCCTTTTTGGGTGCCCTGCTCTGGCCGGGGCTGGGCTGGGGGCTGTGGTTCCCAGCCAGGCAGGGGGTGGTCTGCTCAGGGACAGCAGTGTGGATCTTACAGCCAGCTTGGGCACCTGGCCTGCTGCTGGCAGGGGAAGCAGAGGAGCTGCAGAGGGCTGGGGACATGTCCCCTCCCCGGGCCCTGGCTGGGGTGGAGCTGTGCTGCAGCTGCCGGCTGCTGCTTTCTCTTGCAGGGATGGTGTCGGAAGGGGCAGCGCCGCTGGGAGCGGCGAGCGGCGCGGAGCCGGCGAGTGCAGGCGCTGCCCCGGGGCGAGCCTCGGCGGCTGCCACCCCCCCAGCCTCCCCCGTGCCTGCCTTGGCCTGGGGTGGTCGCTGTGCCCCTGCCATCGGCAGGGATGTCCACCCCCAGCTGCTGCGCAGCGGCGTCGCCTGCCTGCCCGGTGAGTACCTGAGCCGGCGCCTGCCTGGAGGAGGGCAGGGCAGAGCAGCCTCTGAGTGCAGGGCTGCAGGCAGCTGCCACCTCCCTCCCCTTCACCCCAAGCTGCTGCAGTGGTGAGGCTCAGGGCTGGAGCAGCAGCTAGATGAGTGCCAGAGGCTCTGCATCCAGCCCTCTGCCTCCTAAAGGGAGCAGGGGGGAGAGGCTGCTGGGGTGGGAGAGAAGGTGAGCCAGCTGGGATGGGGATGAGAACAACCCAATGAAACAGAGACAGAGACACAGCCCAGTGTGGAGCCCAGCCCCTGGGGGCAGTGTTGGCACCGCTGGCACCTCTGATGCTGTGGCAGGCGCTGGGACAGTCCCAGCCTGCACAGGAAGCAGATTCAGGAGCTGGATTGTGGAAGTGGATCCAGGCACAAAGGGATCAGGATGGAAGGCAGAACAGGCAGAGTCCTGCTGGCACAGCAGCCAGTGGAGAAGAGGCTGGAGCCTGCTGCCCCCTCAGCTTGCTCCTGGAGATGCCATCCATGGGCTGCAGCCCCTTGGTGGGCAGCTGAGGGTCCCCTGTGCTGTCTGCTCCTTCCTGCCCCCCAGGTGGGACACAAGCTGTGGCAGTGCCCTTGGTGTGCAGAGGAGCAAGTGCAAGGCAGAGCCCTCCTGCAGCCCAGCCCTTGGCAGGGACTGTCCCCAGCAGCTTCTCCCTGCTCCCTAGGAGCAGCCTCTGGCTGTGCAAAGCTGCCCTGAGCTGCAGACAGTGCCTGGGTGAGCAGAGCCTGAGCTGGGGAGGGACAGAACTCATTCTGGTCTAGCCAGGACATTCAGGAGCAGCACCTCTTGAATCCTCTGAAGCTTCTGGCTGGGAAGGACAGGAAGCAGAACTTCCTCTCCTGAAAGCCACATCAGCTCACCTCCCAGGAGCCTCCAAACTTTAACCAAGCAGCTGTGAGTCAGAAATGCCAACCCTGTGGCCTCATAGCTGGAGTTCAGGGAGGGAAGAGTGAGGATGCAGCTAATGATGGGCTGCTGGGCCAGGCAGTGGGAACTGGAGTCACTTGGGAGCTAATGAAAGGACAGGGGTGCAGGAGGGGCTGCTGCTGGACAGCACTCTGTGGAACCTGTTTGGTTCTTGGCTGATGAGCTCTGGATGCCTCCTTGGAACAGACCTCTGGAGACCTGCAGTTCAGGTCAGGTTTGTCAGGGTCCTGGACACTGGGACTGAGGCAGCCCCAGCAGGGCTGCAGCTGGCACCAAGCTGTGTGGTGCTGCTGAGACAGGGGAGGGAAGGATCCATCCAGAGGGACCTGGGCAGGCTGCAGAGCTCAGCCCAAGCCAAGCTCCTCAAGGCCAACAAAGCCAAGGGCAAGGTCCTGCGGCTGGCTGAGGGCAGTGCCAAGCCCAGAGCCAGGCTGGGGCAGGAGTGGCTGAGAGCAGCCTGCAGGAGAAGGCCTTGGGGGTGCCAGGGGGTGGCAAAGTGCCCAGGAGCCAGCACTGGGCCCTGGCAGCCCAGAGGCAGCTGAGTGCTGAGCTGCAGCCAGAGCAGGGAGAGCAGCAGCACAGGGAGGGGATTCTGCCCCTCTGCTCTGCTCTGCTCAGCCCCCACCTGCAGCACTGCCTCCAGCTCTGGGGCCCCCAGCACAAGGAGGACCTGGAGCTGCTGCGGAGGCTCCAGAGGAGGCCCCAGAGATGCTGAGAGGCTGCAGAGCCTCCCCTGTGGGGCCAGGCTGGGTTTCAGAGCTGTGTAGATGCTGTCCTTGAGTCCAGCAGTCCAATCAGTGAGCCCTGCCTGATTTCTCTCCCACTCTGCCATGACCCAGCATGTCAGGAGTAGCAAAGCTCCCCCTCAAGCACACAGACAGAGGAAGGCTTTGTCCCTGCTGCTGGCTCAAGGAGGGCTGTGGCACAGCTCTGGGTGTAGGAAGCTCTGCTCCTGGGTGCTGCCCCTCTGTGCTTGGAGCCCTTCTCCAGCTCACGTCCTGGGAACAGACTGGGGGCACCCCAGGGCACTCTCTGTGCTGGGGGCTGTCCAGCTGGCTCTGTTTTACCTAGCACCTCACAGCCTTGGCCCTGGGGTGGGGACAGAGGTGGTCCAGGGCAGTAAGTGGGACAGAGGCAGGGGGAGAGAGCTTCCTCCCAGGCTGTGGCTTTGTGCTGTGCTTGGGATTTCCCCTCCCTCTGGGTCTGTGTGGCAGGAAATGGCTCCTGTTGCTGGGAGCTGCTTTTCACACAATAGAGGAGCAGCCCCTGCTGCTTTGGGTCCCCTTCCTGCTGGTGTGCTGAGGGCTGGAGCAGGCTCACTCCAAGGCCCTGCCAGCTTTGGCATGCTGGAGGCAGCACTGGCTCTCCAGAGGGGGTCCACTGCTCTCAGCCTCTCCTGCTGAGTGTGAGTCCAGAAATGGCTCTGTTGGAGCATCCCAGAATCACTGAGGCTGCAAAAGAGCTCCAGGATCATTCCAGCAGCTGAAAGGAGCCTGCAGGGAGGCTACAGAGAGACTTTTGCTGAGGGTCTCCAGAGCCAGGCCAGGGGGGAAGGGTTTGGAGCTGAGGCAGAGCAGGGTCAGAGTGGAGCTGAGGAAGAAGTTCTCCAGCAGGAGGGAGCTGAGGCTCTGGCCCAGGCTGCCCAGGGAGGCTGTGGCTGCCAGACTGGATGAGGCCTTAAGCAACAAGATCTAGGTGAGAGGTGTCCCTGACCATGGCAGGGGAGGGAGGTAGATGATCTCTGAGGTCCCTTCCCCTCTGAGCTGCTCTGTGTTTTGCAGGCAGGTGTTGGGGAGGTGGAACATGAGGCAGGCACAGCTGGCAGCAGGCTCTCTGTGAGACTCTTCTCTTTGCCCTCCTCTTTCCCAGGCACCAGAGACAAGTCAGGACGGGCAGTGGTCATCATAACAACCAGGAGCACAGCCTGGCTCAACCCCCACTGCAACACCACTGAGCTGGTGAGACTGCTCCTGTACCTGCACAGCATCCCAAGGTTGGTGACCTCCTGCTGTTGTCTGCTCCTTGCCTTCTGAGCAGGTGAAAGCTGGAGCAGGGACTGGGACAAGTTGACTTTCTTCCCCTAGGAAGCTGGTGCAGACAGTCCCCAAAGTGTCCAGCTGGGGATCTCCTGCCAGGGTGCAAGCTCTGGGCTGTGCTCTCTGTGCCTTGGGCATGGGGAGAGATGGAGTTAGGTACAAACTGCTGGAGAGGCTCCAGAGGAGGCCACCAAGATGATCCAAGAGCTGGAGAACCTCTCCTTTGGAGGGACAGGCTGGGAGAGTTGAGGCTGCTGAGCCTGGAGAAGGCTACAGGGGGACCTCAGGAGAGCCTCCCAGGAGCTGAAGGGCTCCAGGAGAGCTGGGGAGGGTCTCTGGGCAAGGGCTGGGAGTGCCAGGAGCAGGGAGAATGGCTTGGAGCTGGGAGAGGGCAGAGGGAGAGTGGAGAGGAGGAAGAAATGGTTGGCAGGGAGGCTGGGGAGAGCCTGGCACAGGCTGCCCAGGGAGGCTGTGGCTGCCCTGTGCCTGGAGGTGTTCCAGGCCAGGCTGGATGAGGCCTTGAGCAGCCTGGGCTGGGGGGAGGCTGGGCTGGTGTTGGCTCTGGCTGAGCTTTGAGGTCCCTTCCAACCCAACCATTCCTTGGCTCTCTGGATCTCTGTGCTGAAGGTCTCCATGCCCTGCAGGCAGCCCAGGCCATCCTTGCCTGCCTGAGCTCAGAGAATGGTGCTGGGGGCTGTGGTGGGGCAGGCATGCAGCAGTTCCACCCCAGGCTGTGGTCACCTGGTAGCTTAGAGCCAGGACTCTTTCCAGGCTAAGGAGAAGGCAGGGTCTGGGAGGATGGAGAAAATCTTTGCCTTGCTCTGGCTGGCAGCTGTGTTTGGAGGCTGTGGGCTGCAGTTTGCTGCTCCTCCTTTCACTTTACATTCTTCTCCCTCAGCTCATCTGGGTCTCTGCTGAGACTTTGGTTCACTTCACAGGGTGTGAGGGGTTGGAAGGGACCTCTGGAGAGCTCCCAGTGCCAGCCCCTGCTAGAGCAGGAGCACAGAGCCCAGCCCAGGGGGCACAGGAACACATCCAGCCAGGGCTGGGAAGGCTCCAGAGCAGGAGACTCCACAACCTCTCTGGGCAGCCTGCTCCAGGCCTCTGGCAGCCTCCCAGCCAAGAAGTTCTTCCTCCTGCTGAGCTGGAAGCTCCTGGGCTGCAGTTTCCAGCCCTTGCCTCTTGTGCTCCCCCAGGGCACAGTGAGCAGAGGCTGTCCCTGTGCCTCCCTTCCTGCCCCCCAGCCCTCAGCTCTGGAGAGACATTGCTCAGCTCCCTCTCAGCCTTCTCCTCTGCACACTGCACCCCCCCAGGGCTCTCAGCCTCTCCTGCCCAGGCAGTGCTGCAGTCCCTTCAGCAGCCTTGGAGCCCTCCCTTGGCCTCTCTGCAGCAGATCCCTGTCCCTCTGGAGCTGGGGAGCCCAGAGCTGGAGGCAGTCTTCCAGCTGTGGACTCCCCAGGGCAGGGCAGAGGGGAAGGAGAAGCTCCCTGGCCCTGCTGGCCACACTTGTGGCTGATTACCCTAATCAGAGGTCAAGTGAACTCTCTGCCAGTTACTTCTGGTTTGGTTTGAAGCTCCTCCAGCACTGCCAGAGGGAGCAGGCTTGAGCCACGAGCAAGCTGCTGCTGCTCCTGCCTTGTGCTTCTCCCTTCACCTCGGGCGTGCAGCACCACAGACGCTGGGTCTGGCCCAGCGTGGTGAAGCAGTGTGGTAGGACCACTCTTGTCCCTGGCCACAGCTGGCCAGGCCTGGCTTTCCTGTCTGGTTCAGCCAGAGCAGCTCCCAGCTGTGAGCTACGTCCCAGGCAGGGGAGGCTGGGGAAGCTGAGGCGGAAGGGGCAGAGCTCCCCCCGGGCAGCCCAGCGCTGGTCTCAGGGTGGATCTTTTGCTCAGGGGAAGGTGGCCACCCAGTCCCCTGTCCTTGCCTGCTGGATTGGGTTCTCCCCCCTGTGCCAGCTATGGCTTTCTGTTTCCCCCACCTTGCTGCTGTTGAGTGGTGACAGCTGTGCCCTCTCTTCTGTGTCCTTGCAGAGCAGAGTGCCAGTCTCTGGGCCTGACGGTCCTGGTGGATGCTCGCCGCTGCTCGCCGCTCCCTGCTCTCTTCAAGGCCTTCAGCATACTGCAGGTGAGCCTTGAGATTGGCCAAAGAGCCACACTGGGCTGCTCCTTCTCTCCATCCCCTGCTTCTGCTCTGCATCTGCTCCCTGCCTTGGGGAGGTGGAGGGATGCAGCCAGCCCTAGCTGAGGAGGGGGACTTGGGCTTGCACACAAAGCACAGCGCTGAGGCAGGGATGAGCCTGGGGGAGAAGCCTCCTCTCAACCCTTCAGATTTGCTTCCATCTCTGTGCTGAGAGCAGCCTGTGCCCAGCTCTGGGCACTGTTAGGACATAGCGTGGCTGGAGATGGCCTCTTGCAGGGGGCTGCTGTGTGAAATGTGAGGGGAGGGAGGGCCCTGCTGCTCCTGCCCACTGGGAGAGCACTGGTGGTGGTGAGGCCGTGGGTGAGAGGTGGAATCAGAGGTGCTGGGACTCTGTCCTGCTCCAGGCCAGAGGCTCTCAGGGCAGCCCTGGGGAGAGCAGGCGGGATGTGTTGTCCCCACTCTGCAGAGAAGCTGCTGAGGCTGTGGGAGAGCCCAGGAGGGGCTGGGCTGGGGCTGTGACTGTGCCACTGCAGGTGCTCCTTGGGACGCGGAGCTCAGCTCCTGCAGGGCTGCGGCCGTGCCGCGGGGCTCCGGCTCTGCTGGGTGGAGCAGGGCTCCATGCAGCAGGGCTCCAGCTCTGCTGGGTGCAGCAGGGCTCCATGCAGCAGGGCTCTGGCTCTGCTGGGTGCAGCAGGGCTCCATGCAGCAGGGCTCCAGCTCTGCTGGGTGCAGCAGGGCTCCATGCAGCAGGGCTCCATGCAGCAGGGCTCCAGCTCTGCTGGGTGCAGCAGGGCTCCATGCAGCAGGGCTCCGGCTCTGCTGGGTGCAGCAGGGCTCCATGCAGCAGGGCTCCATGCAGCAGGGCTCCAGCTCTGCTGGGTGCAGCAGGGCTCCATGCAGCAGGGCTCCATGCAGCAGGGCTCTGGCTCTGCTGGGTGCAGCAGGGCTCCATGCAACAGGGCTCCATGCAGCAGGGCTCTGGCTCTGCTGGGTGCAGCAGGGCTCCATGCAGCAGGGCTCCATGCAGCAGGGCTCCGGCTCTGCTGGGTGCAGCAGGGCTCCATGCAGCAGGGCTCTGGCTCTGCTGGGTGCAACAGGGCTCCATGCAGCAAGGCTCCATGCTTTCCTGACACTGGTGTCTCTCTGGTGTGCTTCAGTGCCACACCTGAGGGCTGGGGCTGGCTCCCAGCTCTCTCCTCCTGCCTCCCGGGCTGGGTGGAGCTGGCAGCTCTGTCAGGCTGCTCCTTGGTGGTGCAGGAGTGCTGTGGAGCCCTGGCTCCTCCCTGCAGCAGTGACCAGCAGATGCCTCCTGCTTTCTGTGGGGGCTGCAGGGGGGGAGGCTGCCTGGAGCTGGCCAGCATTTCATGGCCAGTGGAATCACAGAGGGTTAGGGCTGGGGAGCACCTCTGGCAGTCATCCAGTCCAAGGCCTGCCAAAGCAGGGTCACCTAGGGCAGGGCACACAGCAGTGCCATGTTCAGAGCTCCTGAATGCCTGCAGAAGCAGAGGGGGTGATGCTGATGGCCAGGAGCCTCCTCCTGCTCCAGGGGAAGTGGTCCCTTGGAGGCTGCAGGTGGTAGTTGGGAGCTGTCACCTCTGCACAGCTGCTCCTGGCAGCCTCACACTGTGCCATGGTGTCCTGTCTGGCCATGACCCTCCCTGTGGGGCAGGAAGCCAGAGGCTGCTTGAAGCTCAGCCTGAGAAGGATGGAGGGAAGTATCAGATTCTCTCTTTGAAGAGGATGAGTGTTGACTCTGCTGCTTTCTGAGTTGATGGAATCATGGAGTCACTTGGGCTGGGAAAGCCCTTTCAGACCCTCAAGCCCAGCCATCCTCTAGCTCTGCCAAGCCTGGTGCTGACCCATGGCCCTCAGAAGCACACATCTCTGCCCCTCCTCTTCAACCCCTCCACTCTCTTCTCTGCTGTGCCTGGTTTAGGAGGTGAGGAGTGCACCTAGCAAGCCTGCAGCTCCTTCTTTGCTTCCAGGTAGAGCACATACTGCTTCCAGATATGGCTTTGCTGAGCAGGGAGCTGCAGGAGAGCTTCCCCAGGCAGCATCCTGCTGCTTCCAGTTTGGATTGCTCCATCAGTGCTGGATCAGGCTGCTGTTCAGCTGCTGGAAGGGAAAAGCACATGGTGAAAAACCTCTTGGAGTCTCTGGATGAGTGCTTGGCTTGGAAGCCTCTGAAGCTCTCCCCAGACAGGTTTCCTTCTGAGTCTTTCTTCAGTTTCTATTTTCAGAAGCCATAAAGAAGGGAACTGAAGGTTTTGGCTGCTGCTGGGAGCCTGTTGCACCATCCACTCCCTCCAGCCCTCCCCCAGAGCACACATCTCATGACTGCTGGAGGAGGAGAGGGGTTGTGAAAGAAGGGATGGAGTCAGTCTCTTGAAACTCTCCAGCTGCCAGTTCTTCCCAGCAGACACATTCAGAGCTGCTGGGCCAGCTGGGAGGCCTCCACATCTGCTCTGCAGATCAGTTCAGCATGGCCCTCCCTCAGCCTCCTTGGGCAGTGGATCCTTCCAGGCCTTTGGAGCACTGCTCACACACCAGGGAGCACTTCAGGCAAGTGGGAAGGACTTGCTGAGGAGAAGGCTCAGCCAAAGCTTACAGTCTTGGAAGTTGCTGCAGCTGGGATTCCTTTACCTGCCTGCTCCAAAGCATCCTGGGTTTGGAGTGGAGGAGAGGAGAGGAAAGGAGGAGGAGGAGGAGAGGAAAGGAGGAGGAGGAGGAGAGGAAAGGAGGAGGAGGAGGAGAGGAAAGGAGGAGGAGGAGGAGAGGAAAGGAGGAGGAGGAGGAGAGGAAAGGAGGAGGAGGAGGAGAGGAAAGGAGGAGGAGGAGGAGAGGAAAGGAGGAGGAGGAGGAGAGGAAAGGAGGAGGAGGAGGAGAGGAAAGGAGGAGGAGGAGGAGAGGAAAGGAGGAGGAGGAGGAGAGGAAAGGAGGAGGAGGAGGAGAGGAAAGGAGGAGGAGGAGGAGAGGAAAGGAGGAGGAGGAGGAGAGGAAAGGAGGAGGAGGAGGAGAGGAAAGGAGGAGGAGGAGGAGAGGAAAGGAGGAGGAGGAGGAGAGGAAAGGAGGAGGAAGAGGAGAGGAAAGGAGGAGGAGGAGGAGAGGAAAGGAGGAGGAGGAGGAGAGGAAAGGAGGAGGAGGAGGAGAGGAAAGGAGGAGGAGGAGGAGAGGAAAGGAGGAGGAGGAGGAGAGGAGGAGGAGGAGAGGAGAGGAGAGGTGGTTCAGGCTCTGCTGGCCCCTTGATCTGTGCTGTGGTGGCTCCATGTCCAGATGCAGAGGACTGCCAAGTGGTGTCTCTCAGGGGTCTCTGCTGGGACCTGTGCTGGTCAACTCTTCATCAGTGCTCCAGAGAGGGAAACTGAGGCACCCTCTACAGGTTTGCTGCTGCTACCAAGCTGAGTGGTGTGGTTGGTGAGGCTGAGGGACAGCATCCATCCAGAGGGGCCTGGTGTGCTGGCCAGGCTGCAGAGGTGCCTGAGGAGAATCTTGTGAGGTTCCACAAGGCCAAGGGCAAGGTCCTGGAGCAATCCTCATTATCAACCCAGGCTGGGGAGGAGGAGACTGAGGGCAGCCCTGCAGAGAAGGCCTTGGGGGTGCTGGGGTTGGGGGAGCACAAGACAGGAGCCAGCACTGGGCACTGGCAGCACAGGAGGCCAAGGGCAGCCTGGGCTGCAGCCAGAGCAGTGTGGCCAGAGCTGGAGAGAGAGGATCCTGCCCCTCTGCTCTGCTCTGGGGAGACCTCACCTGCAGGGCTGGGGCCAGCCCTGGGACCCCAGCACAAGAGAGACCTGGAGCTGAGGGAGAGGCTCCAGAGGAGGCCCCAGAGATGCTGAGAGGCTGCAGAACCTCTGCCCTGGGGCCAGGCTGGGAGAGCTGGGGCTGTGCAGCCTGGAGGAGAGAAGGCTGCAGGCAGAGCTCAGAGCTGCAGCTGCAGAGCTGCAGGGCAGCTGCAGGCAGGCTGGGGAGGGACTGCTCAGAAGGGGCTGTGGGGCTAGGCCCAGGGGCAATGGTTTGGAGGTGGAGCAGGGCAGAGTTAGGTTGGAGCTGAGGAGGAAGTTGTGCAGAGGGTGGCTGGGGAGAGCCTGGCCCAGGCTGCCCAGGGAGGTGGTGGAGGCTCCATCCCTGCAGCCCTTCCAGCTCAGCCTGGCTGTGTCCCTGGGCAGCCTGCTGCAGCTGGAGCTGTCCCTGCTGCCTGCAGGGGGGTTGGGCAGGAGGCCCTTGGGGGCTCCCTGCCAGCCTGGTGCCCTCTGTGCAGCTGTGCTCCTTAACCCCAGCCTCTGATGGAGCCCTGGCCTTCAGCAGCTTTCCCCTGCTGCCATGGCCTGCAGGCTCTTGGCAGCTCCAGCAGCAGCAGAAGGGATTTGTTGCTGGCAGCTGGAGGTGTGTGCAGGGGCAGGCACTGTCTGGGAGCATCCAGGTGGGATGCTCCAAGGGCTGCTTTTGCCATCCTGCTGCAGGCATCATGGATGCAGTGCCCTGGCTCCAGGCTCTGGATCTTTCTGCTACCTTCCTGCTGCCACTCTTCTTCTCTTCCCTCCTCTAACAGGAGAGCTGCTCCTGGCTCCCAGCTTGAAGCAGAGCTGCCAGCTGTCCCCTGGTGCTTGGAGTCTCTCTTGGGTTCAAGGGGAGCTCCAGGATGTCAGCTGGCAGCAGGGAGCCTCAGCTTTGACCCTGGGCAAGCACCCTGCTTCCTTTCAGCTGGGAAAAGTGAGCAGGGAAGTAGGCAAGGAAACACTTGGACACTGAGCATGGCTCTAGGGGTTTGTTTTGCTCTTTTCCTCCCCTGAGACATTTCCTTTTGTGGAAGGTGGAGGTTGGCTCAGCCCAGAGCTGACCTCTCTCACTGCTTCCTTCGATGCTGCAGCCCAGCCTGATGTGAAGCCAGAGCCTTGGTGCCCTGCAGAGTGGCCTCTGTGCCTGCTGTGGGCACCTGCCAGGCTTCCTGGGGCACCTCTGGAGGATCAGTGGTGTGGTGCCTGGTGCCAGGCAGGCTGGCTGATGGATCTGTGCTGTTCTCTTGCAGGACCTGGACCCTCACTGCATCCATGGAGTGCTGCTGCTGGTGGAGAGAGATGTCACCTTCAGGCTGGAGAAGCCCCCAGCAGCACAGGTACTGGCTCCACTCCTCCAGGCCTCTCTGGGCAGCTCTTTGCCCTTCCTTTAGCTCTCTGCCCACACCTGGAGGCTCTGCAGCTCTTCTGTGCTTTGCAGTTGTGGCCTCCTAGGGGGTGGTGTCCATGGGGCTGTGAGGTGGAGAGGAGCTGAGTAGAGCTCTCTCAAGCTCTGCTTGATGCTGGGAAGGACATCAGTGACATCTGCAGCCTAAGAGTCTCAGTCAGCTGGGGCCCTGCAGACACAGAGGGCTGCTGAGCACACAGGGCTGGGAGAGGAGCCCTGCAGAGCTCACAGTGGTAGAGGTTCACAGCTGCACAGAGGGCACCAGGCTGGCAGGGAGCCCCCAAGGGCCTCCTGGCCAAGCCCTGCAGGCAGCAGGGACAGCTCCAGCTGCAGCAGGCTGCCCAGGGACACAGCCAGGCTGAGCTGGAAGGCCTGCAGGGATGGAGCCTCCACCACCTCCCTGGGCAGCCTGGGCCAGGCTCTCCCCAGCCTCCCTCTGCACAACTTCCTCCTCAGCTCCAACCTAACTCTGCCCTGCTCCAGCTCCAAACCATTGCCCGGGGCCCTGCTGGGGCTCAGCCCAGGGCCCTGCTGGGGCTCAGCCCGGAGCCCTGCTGGGGCTCAGCCCAGGGCCCTGCTGGGGCTCAGCCCAGGGCCCTGCTGGGGCTCAGCCCAGGGCCCTGCTGGGGCTGTGCTGGCAGTTCTTGGTGCTGGCTCCTGTCCAGCCTCTCACCCCCCAGCACCCCCAAGTCCTCTCCAGGGCTGCTCTCCAGCCTCTCCTCCCCAGCCTGGAGTGACCCCCAGGGAAGGGGGGAAGCAGGCTGCAGAAGCCGTGGCCACACTGGGCTGAGGCAGAGTGTGGGGGAGGAAGCAGAGCAGAGGTTCCCAAGGCCACAGGAGGAGTTGGAAGCATGACCACAGTGTGTGTGGGGGTTAAAGACCTGCACCTGGGTTCCTGCTGCCTGGGCTGCCTTCCATGCTCCTGCAGGAGCTCTGCTCTCCTGGCTCTGGCAGAAGGCAAAGCCTGGGTCAGGATGCAGGAGGCTGCTGTGGGAGTGGGGAGCTGGGGGCAGGGCCAGGGCCCCCTCTCTGGGGCTGTGTTTCCAGGCAGTGAGGTGGGGAAGCTGGGGCTGCAGTCAGCCTCTCAGAGCCAGCAAAGAGCTGCAGGCTGCAGCAGGATGTGGGGCAGGGAGGCTGCAGGCACTGCTGCCAGGCTTCCACCCCAGCTGCTCTGCTCCCTGAGCTGCCTGCTGGGGCCTGCATCCCCACAGGCTCTGCTGCTCAGCTGCACAGCAGGCTGCTCTGGGAGGGGGTTGGTGGCTGTCTGCTTCCTAGTGTGGGGCCAGGGCAGATCCGTGTGGCACAGGGACCAGGGGGCTGCAGAGCCTCCCCTGTGGGGCCAGGATGGGAGGGTTGGAGCTGTGCAGCCTGCAGGAGAGAAGGCTGCAGGTAGAGCTCAGAGCAACCTTGCAGGAGCTGAAGGGCTCCAGGAGAGCTGGGGAGGGACTCTGGGCAAGGGCTGGGAGTGCCAGGAGCAGGGAGAATGGCTTGGAGCTGGGAGAGGGCAGAGTGAGAGTGGAGAGGAGGAAGGAATGGTTGGCAGGGAGGCTGGGGAGAGCCTGGCACAGGCTGCCCAGGGAGGCTGTGGCTGCCCCCTGGCTGGAGGTGCTGAGGACCAGGCTGGATGAGGCCTTGAGCAGCCTGGGCTGGGGGGAGGGGTCCCTGGGCATAGCAGGGGGCTGGGGCTGGCTGAGCTCTGAGCTCCCTTCCAACCCAAACCCTTCCATGGATCTTTGAACCCAGCCCAAGCCCTGCCCCAGCAGAGCACCCCCAGCAGCTTGCCCAGCAGCACAGTGCCCAGGGGGGGTTGGAAGCTCTCCAGAGCAGGAGGCTCCACAGCCCCTCTGGGCAGCCTGCTGCAGGGCTCAGCAGCCTCACCCCTGACAGCTTCCTGCTGCTGCTCAGCTGCAGCCCCTCAGGGAAGCACTGAGCTGAAGGATGCTGCTGGCACCGACCCCCCCTCCCCCTCCCCTGCTCCCAGCCTAACTCCTCTGTGCTTCTGTTTCTTCTGCTCCTCTGCAGTTTGAGGTCCTCACCTCCATGAAGGCTCTGCACAAGCACATAGACAGCTCCCAGCTGCCCCTGGAGCTGGAGGGCAGCTTCCCCTACTGCCACCGGGACTGGCTGAGCTTCCGCATGGTGAGAGGGGCGGGGGGGGCAGGGGGGCAGGGCAGGGGCACAGGGCATGGGCACGGGGCACCCTCCCAGGAGCTCAGCCTGGCACTGCTGAAGGCTCCTGTAAGAGCTCAGAAGGCAAATCTGTGCTAGCAAAACAACCTCCTCTGCAGCAGGGCCACGGGAGGCCACAGAGGGGCAGGGCAGCCCAGGGATAGCAACCCAGGCTGGGGGGGAGGAGACTGAGGGCAGCCCTGCAGGGAAGGCCTTGGAGGTGCTGGGGTTGGGGGAGCACAGGACAGGAGCCAGCACTGGGCACTGGCAGCACAGGAGGCCAAGGGCAGCCTGGGCTGCAGCCAGAGCAGTGTGGCCAGAGCTGGAGAGAGAGGATCCTGCCCCTCTGCTCTGCTCTGGGGAGACCTCACCTGCAGGGCTGGGGCCAGCCCTGGGACCCCAGCACAAGAGAGACCTGGAGCTGAGGGAGAGGCGCCAGAGGAGGCCACCAAGGTGCTCAGGGGGCTGCAGAACCTCTGCCCTGGGGCCAGGCTGGGAGGGTTGGGGCTGTGCAGCCTGGAGGAGAGAAGGCTGCAGGCAGAGCTCAGAGCTGCAGCTGCAGAGCTGCAGGGCAGCTGCAGGCAGGCTGGGGAGGGACTGCTCAGAAGGGGCTGTGGGGCTAGGCCCAGGGGCAATGGTTTGGAGCTGGAGCAGGGCAGAGTTAGGTTGGAGCTGAGGAGGAAGTTGTGCAGAGGGAGGCTGGGGAGAGCCTGGCCCAGGCTGCCCAGGGAGGTGGTGGAGGCTCCATCCCTGCAGCCCTTCCAGCTCAGCCTGGCTGTGTCCCTGGGCAGCCTGCTGCAGCTGGAGCTGTCCCTGCTGCCTGCAGGGGGGTGGACAGGAGGCCTTTGGAGGCTCCCTCCCAACCCAATGCAATTGGTGACTCCGTGAATCTCCATCACCAGGATGCACAGCACTGGCAGGGCTGCAGGAGCTGCAGTTGGAACTGCCTGAGCTGCACTGTGGAGGCTGTCAGGGAGGGACAGGCCTGGGGGGGCTGGAGCAAAAGGAGCAGTGGGGAGCTGGAGATTGGCTGTGAGGAAGAAGTTGTTGGGCAGGAGGGTGGTGAGAGCCTGGCCCAGGCTGCCCAGGGAGGTGGTGGAAGCCTCCTGCTGATGCCTGGAGGTGTTTGCAGCCAGGCTGGAGGTGGCTGTGAGCAACCTGCTGTGGTGTGAGGTGTCCCTGCCCATGGCAGGGGCTTGGAGCTGCCTGAGCCTTGGGGTCCCTCCCAGCCCTGCCAGCTCTGGGGTCTGTGATTGGAAGCAGAGGAATTTCAAAGACCTCTTCTGTATTTTTCCCCTCCCAGCTCCATGCAGTGCTGAACCTTAATGGAGAGCTGCAGACGGAGCCAGGGGAAGCTCCTGGGGCAGAAGGGTTCCCACTCTCTGTTCTATAGAGCAGGACCCAAAGCAGCTCTCAGCATGGAAGTTTCTGAGGCCTTCCCAGGGGCCTTGGTTCAACATCTGAAGCCTGTGGTGGGCTGGGGACTGCTGCAGCCTCCCCAGCTGCTGTCCTGGGGCTGCTGGTTTCATGTGTCAGAGGCTCCCTTGGTTTCTGGCCCTGCAGGGCTCCTGCAGGCTGTACAGAGACTGCTCCTGCAGCTGCAGGCAGTCAGCTCTGCTCTGCTCTTTCTCCCTGCAGAAGCTGGAACATCTGCTGCAGGGCTGCCAGGGTGCTTGTGCCTTCCTCCAGGAAGCCATCCAGAGAGTGGAGGCTGGAGATCTCCCAGCCAGAGCTGAGGTAAGAGACAGAGACAGACTGCTTTGGGTGGGAAGCTCAAGCTCAGCCACTCCAAGCCCCTGCACTCAGCAGGGACATCTGCAGCCAGAGCAGGTCCCTCAGGACCCCAACCAACCTCAGCTGCACTGCTGCCAGCCATGGGGCAGCTCCCAGCTCCCAGGGCAGCCTGGGCCAGGCTCTCCCCACCCTCAGGCTCCAACATTTCATCTTCTCCCCACTCTCCACTCTTCCTCTTGCAGTTCAAACCATCCCCCCTTGGCCTGGCACAAGTGGCCCTGCTCCAGACCCTGGCCCCAGCTTGCTCAAAGACCCCTGCAGCACTGCAAGGCCACCAGAAGGTCTCCCTGGAGCCCTCTCCAGGTTGAAGATCCCCAACTCTCTCAGCCAGCCCCAGCAGAATGCCCTCCCCTCTGAGCAGAGGTGGGCCAGGGCCAGCAGAGAGCAGCAGGGCTGGGGCTGTGCAGCTGTGGCAGCAGGGTGTCCTGAGTGCTCCCTAGCACTGTGGGGCTGGCAGCACAGAAGGACCAGGGGCAGCTAACCCAAACCAGGCACAAACTGGAGCCCAGGAGGCTGCAGCTGAGCAGGAGGAGAAAGTTGTTTGGGGTGAGGCTGCTGGAGCCTGGAGCAGGCTGCCCAGGGGGGTTGTGGAGCCTCCTGGTGTGGAGAGCTTCCAACCCCCCCTGGGCACTGTGCCCCTGGGCATTGTGCTGGGGGTGCCCTGCTGGGGCAGGGCCTGGGCTGGATTCACAGATCCATGGAAGGGGTTGGGTTGGAAGGGACCTTGAAGGTCATCCAGCTCCAACCCCCTGCCACAGGCAGGGACCCCTCCCCCCAGCCCAGCCTGCTCAAGGCCTCATCCAGCCTGGTCCTGAGCACCTCCAGGCAGGAGGCAGCCACAGCCCCCCTGGGCAGCCTGTGCCAGGCCTCTGGCACCTCACAGGGGAAACATTTTCCTCCTGTTCCCATGGAACTTCCTCTGCCTCAGCTTCCACCACTGCCCCTGGGGCTGGCATTGGGCAGCACCCAGCAGAGCCTGGCTCTGGGCATCACCCTGCACAGCTTTGGCACAGCAAGGAGCTCACCCTCAGGCTGCTCCAAGCTGCAGAGCCCTCAGCTCCCTCAGTCTGCTCCAAGCTGCAGAGCCCTCAGCTCCCTCAGGCTGCTCCAAGCTGCAGAGCCCTCAGCTCCCTCAGGCTGCTCCAAGCTCCAGAACCCTCAGCTCCCTCAGGCTGCTCCTCTCCAAGCTGCAGAGCCCTCAGCTCCCTCAGGCTCTCCTCATGAGGAAGATCTTCCCCTGCCTGCAGCAGCTCTGTGGCTCTCTGCTGGACTCCCTCCAGCAGTTCCCTGAGCTCCTTCCTGACCTGAGGGCCCAGAACTGGACACAGGATTCCAGCTGTGGCCTCAGCAGGGCAGAGCAGAGGGGGAGGAGAACCTCTCTGACCTGCTGCCCACAGCCCTGCTGATCCCCCCCAGGCTGCCCTTGGCCCCCAGAGCAGATGGAGGGTTTGGAGGTGGGCAAGGGGAGGAGGGTGCAGACCTCCTCTTGCTGTGCTGGGCAAGGGGTCCCCATCCTGGGAAGCTGCTGTGCCCCTGCCAGGGGAAGGCAGCAGGAGGCTGCTGCCAGCTCTGCACTGAGGCTGCCAAGAGTGGAAGGTCTAAGAGTGGTCTCCCTGGGCCTCTCCTCTGCCCTCTGCATGGGCACTGGGCCCCACAGCTTGGAGCTGTGCAGGTGCCAGGCTGTGGGAGCAGCAGGGAGCCAGCTGGGGGTGAGCAGCAGGGCTGGAGGAGTTCATTCTGGGTCCTGCCAGGGGAATGTCAGCGGTGAGAGGAGCTGGGCTGGGGCTGGGGCCTGCTGGGCAGCACCTCAGGAGCTGCTCCTCCCTTGGGGCTGGGGAGGAGCAGCTGTGGGAGCCATCCTGCCCCTCTGCCAGGGTGGGCCAGGCTGGGCTGGGCTGTGTCTGTGTGGGGCTGTGCTGGGGGCTGGCTCTTCCCCCCCCAGCTCTGCTGTGCTCCCTGCAGGAGGCAGCTGTGCTGCTGGGCAGCTGCAGGCAGCTGATGAAGAACGTCCTGGAGGACTCCAGGCTGGTGAGGCTGCAGCTGGAGGGGGGAGCACTGCTGGCCAGGCTCAGGAAGGAGGAGTCTTGTGTCACCCTCACCCAGGACTACAGGTGAGCCCCCGGGGTGGGGAGGGGAGGTGTGGGAGCAGAGCAGCCCTGGGAGGCAGTCACAGAGGCTGGGAGGGACCCCAGGGACCCCCTGGGCCAAGCTCTGCAGGGGATGGGGGAGCTGCAGTGAGCTGCCCTGCAGCCTGGCAAGCTGGGCATTGACAGTGCCCACTGCAGGGCACTCCCCTGCTGCCCCTGGGAGCTGATCCCAGTGCCTGGCTGTGCCCAGGGGGAAACCTCTCCTGCTGGAGCCCAAGGGGAGTCTCCTCAGCAGGACCTTACCCTCCTCAGCCCTGGTCTCCTCCAGCTGGTGCAGGCCAGAGAGCAGCTCCCTGCAGTGAGCTGTGCTGGGAGCAGCCAGGGTGAGAGGAAGGCTGAGTTGTGCTCCTCACTGCTGCTGCCTCAGACAGAAACTCCTCTGGCTGTGCTCACTGAGCTGCTGAGGACTCCTGCCAGCCACAGCAACCCTCTGCAGGGGATGGCTGCTGCTGGCTCTTGCCCCTGCTGGCTGCTGGGTGCCCCTCTGCCAGCCAAGCTCTGTGGGGCTGTGATCAGTGCTTGGCTCCAGGGCACTGGCCCTGGGCACTGCTTGCACGAAGGAGGTCTGCAGGGATCCTCTCTGAGGATTGCTGCCTGCCTGGGGTGTGCCACAGGCCTCCTCAGCCCCTGGTGCAGCTGGCACAAAGCAGGCCTGGCAGAGCTGGCACAGGCAGCAGGGCCCAGGGGAGGGCAGCCTCCTGGCGCAGCTCCTGCTCTCTGATGGCTCTGGCAGGCTCCTGGCCATGGGCATGCTCAGGGGGTTGGAGAACCTCTGCTCCTGGGGGCCAGTAAGAGTTCATGTGGGCAGCAGGACAAGGAAGGTTCTCCTCTGCCTCTCCTTGCCCCAGTGAGGCCACACCTAGAGGACTGGGTCTGGTTCTGGGCTCCCCAGGCCCAGAGAGCTGCTGGGCAGAGCCCAGGCAGGCTGCAGAGCTGCTGAGGGGCCTGGAGCAGCTCTGGGAGCAGCAGAGGCTGAGAGCCCTGGGGCTGAGAGCCTGGAGCTGAGTAGCCCCAGAGGGGAGCTGAGCAATGCTCAGCAAGAGCTGAAGGAGCTGTGGGGGGCAAGAGGCTGGGGCCAGGCTCTGCTCAGGGGTGCCCAGGGCCAGGCCAAGGGGCAGAGGGCAAAGACTGGCAGCCAGGAGGAGAAAGTTGTTTGGTGTGAGGGTGCTGGAGGCCTGGAGCAGGCTGCCCACAGAGGTTGTGGAATCTCCTGGTGTGGAGAGCTTCCAACCCCCCCTGGGCACTGTGCTCCTGGGCATTGTGCTGGGGGTGCCCTGCTGGGGCAGGGCTTGGGACTGGGTAGGCTCCAGAGGTCCCTCCCCATGCTGGGGGGGCAGGAACTGTATTTCCATGGGGTGCTGGTGGTGTGAGCCTGGTGCCAAGGCCTGAGCCCCCCCTGTGCCCCTTGCAGGGACTGCCTGGAGGCTGCCAGCCTGCTGTACAACCGCCTGGACGAGGACGTGCACCGCCTGGTGCTGCGCTGCAACCAGCGCCTGCAGCGCCTGCAGCTGCTGCGCGACTTCCAGCAGGTGGAGCAGTGTCTGAAGGAGGTAAGAGCCATGCCCCGCCCCCGGCCCCTGCCGCCCCGCCCCCGGCCCCTGCCGCCCCGCCCCCGGCCCCTGCCGCCCCGCCCCCGGCCCCTGCCGCCCCGCCCCGCCCCCGGCCCCTGCCGCCCCGCCCCGCCCCCGGCCCCTGCCGCCCCGCCCCGCCCCCGGCCCCTGCCGCCCCGCCCCGCCCCCGGCCCCTGCCGCCCCGCCCCGCCCCCGGCCCCTGCCGCCCCGCCCCGCCCCCGGCCCCTGCCGCCCCGCCCCCGGCCCCTGCCGCCCCGCCCCCCCGGCTCCTGCCGCCCCGCCCCCTTCCGGGCCTGCTGCTCTCCTGTGTGAAGCTGCAGGGTGCTGCCTGGAGAGCCGGGAAAGAAGGCAGCAGAAGCTGGGGGAGGAGAGGCTCAGCAGCAGCCAGCAGGGAGCACTGCAGCCCAGAGAGCCAAGTGTGCATCAGGGGAGGGGTGGCCAGCAGGTCAAGAGAGATCCTCCCCCTCTGCCCTGCTCTGCTGAGCCCACAGCTGCAGCTCTGTGCCCAGCTCTGCAGCCTCTGTGCCAGGAAGGCTCTGGAGGGGCTGGAAGGTGTCCAGAGCAGGGCCAGGAGGCTGAGCAGAGGGCTGGAGCCGCTCTGCTCTGAGCACAGCCTGAGAGAGTTGGGGTTGTGCAGGCTGCAGAGGAGAAGGCTCCAGGGAGACCTTCTGGTGGCCTTGCAGGAGCTGCAGGGGGCTGCAGGAAAGCTGGGGAGGGACTTTGGAGGGGGTGAGGGAGGGACAGGCCTGGGGGGGATGGAGCAAAAGGAGAAGTGGGGAGCTGGAGATTGGCTGTGAGGAAGAAGTTGTTGGGCAGGAGGGTGGTGAGAGCCTGGCCCAGGCTGTCCAGGGAGGTGGTGAAAGCCTCCTGCTGATGCTTGGAGGTGTTTGCAGCCAGGCTGGAGGTGGCTGTGAGCAAGCTGCTGTGGTGTGAGGTGTCCCTGCCCATGGCAGGGGCTTGGAGCTGGCTGAGCCTTGGGGTCCCTGCCAGCCCTGCCAGCTCTGTGGGTCTGTGATTCCAACATGAGAGCCTGGCCAGGCAAGCTCTGAGCCAAGCCACTCTGGCCTGGCATCTCCTGCTGCTGCATAATGCTCTCCTGGCTGCTCTCTGGGTGTGGCTCAGCCCAGCCCCATGAAGCCCTCTGATGCTTTTCCATGCTCAGATGACCCTGGGCTGGCCCTTGGGGGAGAGGACACTTGGGAGTGGAGCATCTTCCTCTTGCTCAGCAGGAGCACCCTGCCAGCAGGGCTGCTGAGGAGAGCTTCCTGCTCTGGCCAGCAGATCCTGCAGGCTTTGCCAGCATCCAGCTGCTGGATGAGCTCCACCTCCTGTACCCCATCCCTGGGCTGCATCTGTTGTTTGGATTCTTGCTCTCTGCTGTCTGATAAGCCCCAAGCTCTCTCCTTCCCCTCTGGGTGCAGCCCTGGGTGTGCTTCTGCCCCCCTGGGTGTGCTTCTGCCCCTGGGTGTGCTTCTGCCCCTCTGGGTGCAGCCTGAGGCTCACTCCTCCTCCCCTCTGGGTCCAGCCCTGTAAGCAGTCTCCGGGCTGGGCCCCAGCCCCTTGTCCTTACCCAAGAGCCATTCCCACTCCCCTGCACCTGTGTGGAGCTGAGACTTCTCTTCATGTGGTGCTCCTTGTAGCTCCCTGCAGCTGTGGCCTAGCTGAGGCAGACAGGAACCTGCTTCCAGAAAGGCCTTTGGAGCCTGGACAGTGGAGAGACCTTCAGAAAGCCCTAAGGTAGCTCAGGCTGCCTGATGGTCCCACAGGATCCAGGGGATGGAGCAGATTGGCTGTGAGGAAGAAGTTGTTGGGCAGGAGGGTGGTGAGAGCCTGGCCCAGGCTGCCCAGGGAGGTGGTGGAAGCCTCCTGCTGATGCCTGGAGGTGTTTGCAGCCAGGCTGGAGGTGGCTGTGAGCAACCTGCTGTGGGGTGAGGTGTCCCTGCCCATGGCAGGGGCTTGGAGCTGCCTGAGCCCTGAGCTCCCTTCCAGCCCTGACCCTGCCATGCTCTGCTCAGCCCTTGCAGACCCCAGATGTGCTTCCTGAGCCTGACCTCAGGCTGCAGGTTTAGGAGTCCCAGAGTCTGCTTTGGTCATCAGCCAGGAGCAGCTTTGGGTGCTGCTGGCTCTGTGCAGGGCTCTGCTCACCTCAGGAGCCTTCACCCTTCCAGCTCAGGAGCAGGGCCAAGGTTCAGCACTGTTCTCCCAGGGCTCTGCCCCTCTGGGCAGGGCTGGATTTGCAAGGGAGGCTCTGGGCTTACCTGGTTGTTTGGCCAGGCCAAGGTGGATCCAAGAGGTTTAATGACCTCCCATTTGTAGGCATAGAATAGGATTAGAAGAGAATTAACCAGGCTGGAAAAGACCTTCAAGGTCACCCAGCACCACCCAACCAGCTCAACCATGGCACTGAGAGCCTCATCCAGGCTTTTCCTAAACACCCCCAGGGATGGGGACTCCACCACCTCCCTGGGCAGCACATCCCAAGGGCCAGTCTCTCTGGCTGGGGAGAATTTCTTCCTCACCTCCAGCCCAAACCTCCCCTGGCACAGCTTGAGACTGTGTCCTCTTGTTCTGCTGCTGGGTGCCTGTGAGAAGAGCCCAACCCCCACCTGCCTACAACCTCCCTGCAGGGAGTTGCAGAGAGCAAGAAGGTCTCCCCTGAGCCTCCTCTTCTCCAGGCTAAGCAACCCCAGCTCCCTCAGCCTCTCCTCACAGGGCTGTGCCCCAGACCCCTCCCCAGCTTTGTTGCCCTTCTCTGGACACCTTCCAGCAGCTCAACCTCTTTCCTAACCTGAGGAGCCCAGAGCTGGACACAGGACTCAAGGGGTGGCCTGAGCAGTGCTGAGCACAGGGCAGGATGAGCTCCCTGCTCCTGCTGGCCACACTGCTCCTGACCCAGGCCAGGATGCCCTTGGCCCTCTTGGCCCCCTGGGCACACTGCTGGCTCCTGTTCAGGCAGCTGTCCATCAGCACCCCCAGGTCCCTCTCTGCCTGGCTGCTCTCAGCCACTCTGCCCCCAGCCTGTGGCACTGCCTGGTGTTGCTGTGGCCAAAGTGCAGCCCCTGGCACTGGGCTGCCCTGGGCTGTGTGTGCAGGACATGAAATGTGATGCAGGAACCTAGGGAAGACTCCTTGAGCACACAGGCATGAAGAGGACCCCAGCACAGGCCCTGCCACCTGCCCCTGCCTCCAGCTGGCCTTGCTCTGATGGAGCTGAGCCAAACTTGGCTGCTCCCAGCCTGCTCTGCTGGCAGAGCCCCTGCCATGCCCAGGGAAGCCTCTGCACCAGGCCTGGCTGCTCACCCAGCCTGGCCTGCAACCCCCCCAGGCAGGAGGCAGCCACAGCCTCCCTGGGCAGCCTGGGCCAGAGCCTCAGCTCCCTCCTGCTGGAGAACTTCTGCCTCAGCTCCACTCTGACCCTGCTCTGCCTCAGCTCCAAACCCTTCCCCCCTGGCCTGGCTCCAGACCCCCTCAGCCAAAGTCTCTCTGCAGCCTCCCTGCAGGATCCCTTCAGGTCCTGGCAGCAGCTCTGAGGTCCCCCTGGAGCCTTCTCCTCCCCAGGCTGCACAGCCCCAGCTCCCTCAGCTGTGCTCCCAGCAGAGCTGCTCCAGCCCTGGCAGCATCTCTGTGGCCTCCTCTGGCCTCTCTCCTCCCTCTGTGGCCTCTCTCCTCCCTCTGTGGCCTCTCTCCTCCCTCTGTGGCCTCTCTCCTCCCTCTGTGGCCTCTCTCCTCCCTCTGTGGCCTCTCTCCTCCCTCTGTGGCCTCTCTCCTCCCTCTGTGGCCTCTCTCCTCCCTCTGTGGCCTCTCTCCTCCCTCTGTGGCCTCTCTCCTCCCTCTGTGGCCTCTCTCCTCCCTCTGTGGCCTCTCTCCTCCCTCTGTGGCCTCTCTCCTCCCTCTGTGGCCTCTCTCCTCCCTCTGTGGCCTCTCTCCTCCCTCTGTGGCCTCTCTCCTCCCTCTGTGGCCTCTCACTCAAGCCCAGGTTTCTTCCCTTGGCTGTGGGGCTGAGCTGGGCCAGGGCTGCAGGTGGCAGAGGGAGGCAGGGCACATGGATGTTGGGAAACATGCAGCTGGTTCCCTCCCCCAGCTGCATCTGTGCCTGCAGCAGCTGAGCTTCCTGGGCTGCTTTGCAAGGCAGGGGGTGGAGAAGCTGCCCTGTCCTGCCTGGCCTCTTCTCTCTGCTCTGCCTTTAGGGCACTCTTGTGCTCAGGGCTCTCCCAGTGTCTGTGCACAGAGCCAGAGCTGCAGCAGTGGCTGGGCTCTGCCAGGGGCCTGCACTTGCTCCAGGGCTTTGTCACCAGCTGCCTTCAGGAGCCCCAGAGCCAGGGAACTGGGCTGCAAGGGACCTCCAAAGGTCATTTGTCCAACAGCCCTGCAATGAGCAAGGACAGCTTCACTGGCCCAGGCTGCCCAGAGCCTGCCCAGGGCTGGAGCCAGGGCTGGAGCCTTCACCACCTCCCTGGGGGCTCTGCAGCTGGGGAGGGTCCCTCAGAGCACTGCCCCTGCTGGAGCTGCTGTCCTGCCAGCCAGGGGAGGGAAGTGGGGCAGGAGATGTGGCAGCAGGGAGATTTATCCCACCTTGGGGTGTGACACTCAGGGGAGCTTCAGGCTGGCAGAGCTCTGCTCAGAGTGTGGCTCAGCCCAGGCAGAGCCCAGGCAGCTCCTTAGCCCTGTTGATGCTCCAGGCTGGTGAGCAGCAGCAGAGCCTTGCAGTGACTCAGGGGGCTGCAGTGGAGCTGGGGCAGAGCAGTGCTCACAGCATTCCTGCCACTAATGAGCTGACCAAGGCCAGGGGAGCACTGCCCTGCCCTTGGCACAGGAGGGCTGAGCCTGCTGAGCAGCACAGGCTGACTAACCTGCAGGCTTCCTCCTTGTCTGCAGGTCAGCAGCTGGATTGAGAGTGTTGGCAGGAAAAGGCTGAAGGAAACCATCCTGGATGACTCTCTGGAGATGCTGCTCCAGACACAGAAGCACTTCAGGGAGTTTGATCTTGTTGCCAGTGTAAGTGCTGCTGGTGGGGAGAGTGTTCCTCCAGAGGCTGTGGGGCTGGGCTCAGCCAGGCCTGTGGGGCTGAGCTCTGCTGGGCCAGGCCTGTGGGGCTGAGCTCTGCTGGGCCGGGCCTGTGGGGCTGAGCTCTTCTGGGCTGGGCCTGTGGGGCTGAGCTCAGCCAGGCCTGTGGGGCTGGGCTCTGCCGGGCCTGTGGGGCTGAACTCTGCTGGGCCAGGCCTGTGGGGCTGAGCTCTGTTGGGCCTGTGGGGCTGAGCTCTGTTGGGCCTGTGGGGCTGAGCTCAGCCAGGCCTGTGGGGCTGGGCTCTGCTGGGCCTGTGGGGCTGGGCTCTGCTGGGCCTGTGGGGTTGAGCTCTGCTGGGCCTGTGGGGCTGAGCTCTGTTGGGTCTGTGGGGCTGAGCTCTGCTGGGCCTGTGGGGCTGAGCTCTGTTGGGTCTGTGGGGCTGAGCTCTGCTGGGCCTGTGGGGCTGTGCAGCCTGCAGGAGAGAAGGCTGCAGGCAGAGCTCAGAGCTGCAGCTGCAGAGCTGCAGGGCAGCTGCAGGCAGGCTGGGGAGGGACTGCTCAGAAGGGGCTGTGGGGCTAGGCCCAGGGGCAATGGTTTGGAGCTGGAGCAGGGCAGAGTTAGGTTGGAGCTGAGGAGGAAGTTGTGCAGAGGGAGGCTGGGGAGAGCCTGGCCCAGGCTGCCCAGGGAGGTGCTGGAGGCTCCATCCCTGCAGCCCTTCCAGCTCAGCCTGGCTGTGTCCCTGGGCAGCCTGCTGCAGCTGGAGCTGTCCCTGCTGCCTGCAGGGGGTTGGGCAGGAGGCCCTTGGGGGCTCCCTGCCAGCCTGGTGCCCCTGTGAAGCTGTTCCTTCACACTGCTTAGCTTCCCTGCTCTCCTCTTGCAGCCAAAGCCTTCAGCTCAGATGGTGTTTGCCAGCCCTGAGTAAAACCTCAGCTGTCCTGCAACAGCCTTGGAGCCACTGCCCTGCTGTGCCTGTGGCACTGAGGGGATTGTCACAGAATCTGTGCCTGGGCTGGGAAGGGACCTTAGGGATGCCCTAGTTCCACCCCCCCTGCAGTGGGCAGCAACACCTCCCACTGGGGCAGATGGCTCAGAGCCTCCTTTTCCAACCTGCCCTTCAGCACTGTTCCAACTCTGACTCCTTAGCTACCCCCTGGCCTGGCTGAGGAGGTCCTCCCCAGCTGCTGTGTGCCTGCCAGGGATCCTCCCAGCGGTCCTGGCAGGGAGCACAGCCCTGCAGAGCAGCAGGAGGAGCTTCCTTTCATGTAAGGAGTCCTGGAGCAGGCTGCCCAGGGAGGTAGGAAGCCTTCTCTGGGGACATTCCAAACCCTCCTGGGCATCTTCCTGTGTGACCTCCTCCAGGTGACCCTGCCTTGGCCAGGGGGCTTGGGCTGGATGCTCTCCCAAGGTCCCTCCCAACCCCTACCACTCTAACTTGCCCTGGCTGGGGCTGACCTTGAAGACTGCCTGGGGGGGGGTTGGATTAGATGCTCCTCAAGCCCCCTTGCAGCCCAAACCATGCTCTGGTCCTCTCTCTTGTCCCTGCCAGGTCTCTCTCCTCACAGCCAATCCCATTGTTCCTTTCAGGAGTACTGCAGGAGGGGGCAGGAGGCCCTGAAGAGGATGGCTGCCTGGGAAGACTTCTCCTCTGTGGATGTGGAATCTTACAGGGGACAGCTGCAGAGCCACAGGGAGCAGCTGGAGGAGTTCTGCACTCAGCTGGATGAGAGCAGGCACCGCCTCAGTGAGACTGTCAGGCTCTATGAGTTCTTTGACAAGGTGAGGGAAGGCAGCTGCTGCACACAGGAGGCTCTGAGAGCCCTGCCTGGGCCTGCTCCACAGCCAGAGCTTGTGTGTGGAAGGTGTGAAATGAGCTCTGTGCCCCAGGGCTGTGTGCCCCAGCAAAGGAGCTAAGGCCTGGGCTTCCCCTGAGAGCTCAGGGCAGCTGAGCAATGCTCAGCAAGAGCTAAAGGAGCTGTGGGGGGCAAGAGGCTGGGGCCAGGCTCTGCTCAGGGGTGCCCAGGGCCAGGCCAAGGGGCAGAGGGCACAGACTGGCACCCAGGAGGAGAAAGTTGTTTGGTGTGAGGGTGCTGGAGGCCTGGAGCAGGCTGCCCAGAGAGGCTGTGGAGCCTCCTTGCCTGCAGAGCTTCCAACCCCCCCTGGGCACTGAGCCCCTGGGCATTGTGCTGTGGGTGCCCTGCTGGAGCAGGGGGGTTGGACTGGGTGATGCCCAGAGGTCCCTTCCAGCCCCAGCCCTGCTGGGTTGTATGTGACAGGCAGGGTGAGGCCCTGTGGGCTGCACAGGCTTGAAGCCCCTCTGAGAGCTTGTGCCCTGTCAGGCCCACAGCCACCTGGCTGCTCCTGCCCTGTGCTGAGCTGTGGCACAGCCCTGAGAGCCAGCCCTGCACAGGCTGGAAGCCAGCCTGGGAGGGAGGAGTGCCCCAACCAGAGGGGCAGGGGCCCTGCAGCCTGGCAGCTCAGCTGCTGCCTGCCCCTGGGGGCTGTGCTGCCTGCAGCCTGGCAGCTCAGCTGCTGCATGGCCACAGCAGAGCCTGGGGCAGCCACAGCAGCTTCTTGCTGCTCCTCAGGATGTTGTGCAAGATGCTGCCTCGCTTGGTGCTCAGGGAAAGTGTTGGCCTGGCAGCTTTGGCAGCCTCTGCAGCCCCTGGCAGCCCCTGGCAGCCTCTGCAGCCCCTGGCAGTCCCTGCAGCTGGGCTCTTGCCTGGTGTCTGCTTGTTGAGGGGAGCTGCTGAGGGAGCCCCTGCCTGGGGCTGCTGAGGGAGGGTAGCACTGCCCCGGGGGGGGCTCTCTCTGGGCTCTGCTCCCTCCGTGGTCCCTTCAGTGGCATTCTCTGCCTGCCACCCTCGGGCCCTATCCCTCAGGGGCCTCCAAGGCTGTCAGCCTGCGCCGGTGCCTCTGCCGAGCTCCAGCCATCCCCAGCCTCTGCACGGAGCCGGCCGGGGGTCCCATCGCCGGAGGGGGGTCGCAGGTGGGGCCGGGCCGGGCTGTGGGCAGCCGGCGGCGCTGGAGGATGTCCCTGCAGGGGCTTGGGAGGTCCCTTCCAAGCCAAGCCGCTCCGGGACTGTCGCTGCTGCCCCCGGGCTGTGCTGGGGGCCGGCAGAGCTCTGCCCAGCTCCTCTCCACCTGTGCTGGAGCCGCTCTGCCTCTGCCCCCACAGCGCCTCCGCCTCCTCCTCCTCAGCCACTTTGTTCTTTGTGGCTTGCAAAACAAAGCCCTGGGCGAGTGAGGGAGGCGCCCGCCCGGGTCGGGGGAGGGCTGCTGCCCTCCTTGGCTCCTGGCAGCGCCTGTCCGGCCCTGCCCATCGCGGCGGTCAGGCCAACCCTGCTGCGCTGCGGCCCCTGAGCCAGCGCTGCCGGCCCCGGGGCTCGGGGCCCTTCCCCTCGCCGCCCCCGGCCCCTTCTCCGCTCCTCTCCCTGCCCCTCCCCGGGCGCGGCGGCGGCGGACGGCGCGGCAGAGCCTCCCGGGAGCGCCCGGCCGGCCCCGGCTGAGCTGCCAGGTGGGTCGGGATGGGTGGGAGCCGGCGGGAGGAGGCTGCCCGGCGCCGGCCGGGGAGCTGCGGGTGCCTGCTGCCCTGCCTGCTCCTCCTGCCCTCTCTGCAGAGCTTCCTGCCTGGGGCTCTCGGGGGGGCTCCAGCCCAAAGCTGCTGCTGTGTGCTCCCAGGGGTACCCCGCGGGGCTGCTGGGACTTTGCTGTCTGCTCAGGCTTCTCTGAGAGCTTGTGGGCAGCACAGGAAGGAGGCTGCTGCCCTCCACTGCTCAGAGAGCTGCTGGGCTCCTGTCCTGAGTGAGTGAGAGCCTGCTGGCTGGCACAGTGTGCCCAGCCCCGGGAGCTGGAGCTGGGCTGAGGTGTGCCAGAGAAGGAGAACTGGTGAGGGGGAAGGGATTGAACCCTGAGGAGGGCAGAGTGAGAGTGGAGAGGGGGAAGGCTGAAGGTGGTGAGAGCCTGGCACAGGCTGCCCAGGGAGGCTGGGGAGAGCCTGGCACAGGCTGCCCAGGGAGGCTGGGGAGAGAGCCTGGCACAGGCTGCCCAGGGAGGCTGTGGGGAGAGCCTGGCATAGGCTGCCCAGGGAGGCTGTGGGGACAGCCTGGCATAGGCTGCCCAGGGAGGCTGTGGAGAGAGCCTGGCACAGGCTGCCCAGGGAGGCTGTGGCTACCCTCTGCCTGGAGGTGCTCAGGACCAGGCTGGATGAGGCCTGGAGCAGCCTGGGCTGGGGGAAGGGGTCCCTGGCCATGGCAGGGGGCTGGGGCTGGCTGAGCTCTGAGCTCCCTTCCGCCCCAGCCCATCCCATGGCTGGCTGTGCTTACCCCAGAGGCAGGGTGGAGCTGTTTGTGCCACCCTGCAGTGTGGCCAGGAGCAGAGGCTGGGCTCTGTGTCACCTCTCTGCTGTCCTGCTCACAGCCCTGCAGCTCAGAGAGTGGCTTTGGGCCCTGAGCAGCTGAGTGCTGGCACTGCAGGGAAGGGGCTGGGAGAGGCTTGGCAGCTCTGCCTCCTCCAGGCCTTGGCTTGGCCCTTCTGGGCACAGGCTGCACAGCACTCCCCACTAGCAGCTTCCAGCAGCCAGGCCCTGGTGATGAAGGTGATGAAGGTCATCCTGAGGGGTGAGGGACTTCTGAGGGTGTGAGGGAGGGACAGGACTGCGGGGGCTGGAGCAAAAGGAGAAGTGGGGAGCTGGAGATTGGCTGTGAGGAAGAAGTTGTTGGGCAGGAGGGTGGTGAGAGCCTGGCCCAGGCTGCCCAGGGAGGTGGTGGAAGCCTCCTGCTGATGCCTGGAGGTGTTTGCAGCCAGGCTGGAGGTGACTGTGAGCAACCTGCTGTGGGGTGAGGTGTCCCTGCCCATGGCAGGGGCTTGGAGCTGCCTGAGCCTTGAGCTCCCTCCCAGCCCTGCCAGCTCTGTGCTTCCCTGGTACGATGCCAGGGGCCCGCAGAGGGCTGGTGCTAGGCCTCCCTGCTGCTGGGAGCTTTGCTCTCCAGAGCCAAGGAGTGGCCCAGGTTGCACCTTCAAGCTCATGGAGTGCAAGCAGCAGTCTCACAAGTCCTCAAGAGCAGCCCCCAGCCCCACATCTGCAGCCCCCCAGAGGCTCTGCAGGGCTGGGGGCTGCAGCAGCTCCCTGGGCAGGCTGGGTGGCTTCAGCAGGGGCTGACAGCAGCTGGCTCAGCTCTGCCTCCTCTCTCCCTCCTCACTTTCCCTGCTCAGGTCGTGCCCTGTGCAGCCTGATTTGCTCTCCCGTTTCAAAGGTGTCCTCTTTCAGCCCCGGGCTGCAGGGGGGAGGGGGAGCAGAGCCCCCCTGGGCAGCAGATCCATCTTCTGGCTGAGTTCATGCAAGGTTAATGCCTGCAATCTCTCCCTCTCCCTGCTGCCAGGCCTTGGCTGGAGCAGCCTTCTCTCCAGGTGAATGAGGCTCTGGTGTTTGTTTCCCCTCCAAGGCTGTTCATGGATCAGGAAGTTTCTGCTTTCCCTTACAGCCTGAGCTGGCTCCCTGCACACAAAGAGCTGCAGTTGAGCTGGGGTAGCTCTGCCCTGCTCCCCTCTCTTCCCAACCTGCTGCTCTGCAGGCTGGGTTGGGAATTCTCCGGGGATTCACTGCTAGAGCACAGAGTGGCTCAGCCTGGGAGAGGCCTCAAGAGCTCCAAGCCCCTGCCGTGCCCAGGGCAGCCTCTGCACCAGGCCTGGCTGCTCACCCAGCCTGGCCTGCAACCCCCCCAGGCAGGAGGCAGCCACAGCCTCCCTGGGCAGCCTGGGCCAGAGTCTCAGCTCCCTCCTGCTGGAGAACTTCTTCCTCAGCTCCACTCTGACCCTGCTCTGCCTCAGCTCCAAACCCTTCCCCCCTGGCCTGGCTCCAGACCCCCTCAGCCAAAGTCTCTCTGCAGCCTCCCTGCAGGATCCCTTCAGGTCCTGGCAGCAGCTCTGAGGTCCCCCTGGAGCCTTCTCCTCCCCAGGCTGCACAGCCCCAGCTCCCT
>NW_027142489.1:316912-419476 GCF_026170545.1 Melanerpes formicivorus | reverse complement strand
AAACTCAAGCCCTGAAGGCCCAGGCCCAGCTCAGGTCCCACCACTTTGCTGCCTTGTTACTGGAAATGATGAATTATTAAAGGGGGAGGGGGGTGGGGAGGCTGGGAGGGGTGGAGGGGAAGGTGAAGCCTCCATTATTCCTCCATGATTTAATGAAGATGTCCAAGGAAAGAGAGGAGGATGATAAACACAACCTCCCCCCCCAGCTCCCCCAGCGCCTCCTGGAGCCGCCGGCATCGATCTCCCAGCACCACTGCAGCTCTGTGCTGCTGGAGAGGCAAACTGGGGCCAGGGAAGAGGCCTGAAGGGCAATCAAACTGCAAGCCCCTGCAGCTGGGGCAGGGCAATCCCAGGCACTGCTGGAGGCTGGGCAGGGACTGGCTGGAGAGCAGCCCTGGAGCAAAGGCCTTAGGGGTGCTGGGGGAGGAGAAGCTCAGCAGCAGCCAGCAGGGAGCACTTGCAGCCCAGAGAGCCAAGCAGAGCCTGGGCTGCAGCAGCAGAAGTGTGGCCAGCAGGGCCAGGGAGGGGATTCTGCCTCTCTGCTCCACTCTGCTGAGCCCACAGCTGCAGCTCTGTGCCCAGCTCTTGCAGCCTCTGTGCCAGGAAGGCTCTGGAGGGGCTGGAAGGTGTCCAGAGCAGGGCCAGGAGGCTGAGCAGAGGGCTGGAGCTGCTCTGCTCTGAGCACAGCCTGAGAGAGTTGGGCTTGTGCAGGCTGCAGAGGAGAAGGCTCCAGGGAGAGCTTCTGGTGGCCTTGCAGGAGCTGCAGGGGGCTGCAGGAAAGCTGGGGAGGGACTTTGGAAGGGGTGAGGGAGGGACAGGACTGGGGGGGATGGAGCAAAAGGAGAAGTGGGGAGCTGGAGATTGGCTGTGAGGAAGAAGTTGTTGGGCAGGAGGGTGGTGAGAGCCTGGCCCAGGCTGCCCAGGGAGGTGGTGGAAGCCTCCTGCCGATGCCTGGAGGTGTTTGCAGCCAGGCTGGAGGTGGCTGTGAGCAAGCTGCTGTGGGGTGAGGTGTCCCTGCCCATGGCAGGGGCTTGGAGCTGGCTGAGCCTTGGGGTCCCTGCCAGCCCTGGGGTTCTCTGAACCTCACCTCTGCCCCTGCAATACCTGGGGAGGGATGCTGAGAACCTGCCCTGGCCCTGGGTACTGCCAGGTGGAAGCTCAAGCTGGGCTCTAGGGGTCTGTGGGGCAGCCCTGTGCTGGTTTCACTGGCAGGTGAATGCCACCCAGCTGGCAGCAGGGCTAAGCTTGCTCCCTGGGGTGGCTGCACAGCCTGCCAAGGACGCTGGGAGCCTCTTCTTGGCCATGCTCTGCCCAGGGGTCAAGCAGACAGGTGCTGGGTGGGGGGGAATGGGGGTAAAGGATAAGACCAGCCCAGGCCTGGGTCCTGGCTGTGCCCAGGCTGGTGCTGTGCCCAGGCTGGTGCTGTGCTCACCGGGACTGCAGGTGCTCCAGCTGCACCTGGAAGCTCTCACTCTGCTCCGTCTGCTCGTCCAGGGACCGCTGCAGCTTCCGGCTCTGGTTGTGAGCCTCATCCAGCTGTGGCAAGGCAGGGGGGATGGGGTGGGATGGGAGGGGAGGGGAGGGGATGGGGTGGTGTGGGGTGTTAGGGTGGTGGGATGGGAGGGGATGGTTGGGGATGGGTGAGAGGATGGGGTGGGAGGGGAGGGGATGGGTGGGGATGGGTTAGGGGATAGGATGGGAGAGGATGGGATGGGAGGGGATGGGTGGGGATGGGTGAGAGGATGAGGTGGGAGGGGATGGGATGGGATGGGAGGGGATGGGAGGGGAGGGGATGGGAGGGATGGGTTAGGGAATGGGAGGTGATGGAGTGGGGTGGGAGGGGATGGAATGGGAAATGGGGGAGGATGGTGTGGGGTGGGAGGGGATGGGATGCGGTGGGAAGGGATGGGGTGGGACAAGGTGGAGTGGGAAGGGATGGGATGGGTGGGGAGGGGATGGGGTAGGGTGGGGTGTTAGGGGATGGGGTGGAAGGGGTGGGAAGGGAGTGAATGGGGGGGGAGGGGTGGGGTGGGGATGGGTTAGGGGATAGGATGGGAGGGGATGGGGTGGGAGGGGATGGGAGGGGATGGGGTGGGAGGGGATGGGAGGGGATGGAGTGGGGTGGGATGGGATGGAATGGAATGGGAATGGGGAGGATGGTGTGGGGTGGGAGGGGATGGGATGCGGTGGGAAGGGATGGGGTGGGACGAGGTGGAGTGGGAAGGGATGGGATGGGCGGGGAGGGGATGGGGTAGGGTGGGTGTTAGGGGATGGGGTGGAAGGGGTGGGAGGGGAGCGAATGGGGTGGGAGGGGAGGGGTGGGGATGGGTTAGGGGATAGGATGGGAGGGGATGGGGTGGGAGGGGATGGGAGGGGATGGAGTGGGGTAGGATGGGATGGAATGGGAATGGGGAGGATGGGGTGGGGTGGGAGGGGATGGGGTGGGGGTGGGACAGGACAGGACAGAATGGGATGGGGGCAGGGCCGTTGGCAGCTGCAAAGGGAGCAGAGCTTCCCACCCCTGTCCCCTCCAGCAGCAAGGAGCTTGCCACCTCGTCCTCGGCTTGGGCCAGCTCCTTCTTCAGCTCCTCCACCCTCAGGCGCAGCTTCTTCACCTCGCCCTCGTGCTGCTCCACGCGGCGGTTGGCGTGGGCCAGCTCTGCCATCTTCTCCTGGTACTGCTTCTTCAGCTTGGTGTGGACATGCTTCAGGTCAGCCAGCTCCTGCAGAAGGCACGGGTGGGTGGGGAGGGGGGCTGAGCACATGACAGCCCCCCCTCCCCACTGCTGGGTGCCCCCTTCCCAAGGACATCTCCCACCAGCTCTTCTCTACTGCACCCTGGGATAGGCCAAGGGGCAAGGGATGGAACCTGCAGCCCAGGAGCTTCCACCTCAGCAGGAGGAAGAACTTCTTGGCTGGGAGGCTGCCAGAGGCCTGGAGCAGGCTGCCCAGAGAGGTTGTGGAGTCTCCTGCTCTGGAGCCTTCCCAGCCCTGGCTGGATGTGTTCCTGTGCCCCTGGGCTGGGCTCTGTGCTCCTGCTTTGGCAGGGGGCTGGCACTGGGAGCTCTCCAGAGGCCCCTTCCAACCCCTCACATCCTATGATCCTATGATCTGATGGAGCAAGGATGAGGTCACCACCACCCCTGGACTCAAGTCTGGACTTGAGAAGGTCCTGGGGAACGCTGAGCCTCTGCTGAAGTGGCAAGAGTCAAACGGGGGGGGGAATGGGACCCCAGGGTCAACCAAGGGGGGATGGGACCCCAGGGCTGAGCAGGGGGATATGCAACCCCAGGGCTGAGCAGGGGGATATAGAACCCCAGGGCTGAGCAGGGGGGGGATATAGGACCCCAGGGCTGAGCAGGGGGGATATCGGACCCCAGGGCTGAGCAGGGGGATATAGGACCCCAGGGCTGAGCAGGGGGATATAGAACCCCAGGGCTGAGCAGGGGGAGATATAGGACCCCAGGGCTGAGCAGGGGGGATATGGAACCCCAGGGCTGAGCAGGGGGATATAGGACCCCAGGGCTGAGCAGGGGGGATATGGGACCCCAGGGCTGAGCAGGGGGGATATGGGACCCCAGGGCTGAGCAGGGGGATATAGGACCCCAGGGCTGAGCAGGGGGAGATATAGGACCCCAGGGCTGAGCAGGGGGGATATGGAACCCCAGGGCTGAGCAGGGGGATATAGGACCCCAGGGCTGAGCAGGGGGGATATGGGACCCCAGGGCTGAGCAGGGGGGATATGGGACCCCAGGGCTGAGCAGGGGGATATAGGACCCCAGGGGTCGAGCAGGGGGGATATAGGACCCCAGGGCTGAGCAGGGGGATATAGGACCCCAGGGCTGAGCAGGGGGATATAGAACCCCAGGGCTGAGCAGGGGGGGATATAGGACCCCAGGGCTGAGCAGGGGGATATAGGACCCCAGGGGCTGAGCAGGGGGATATAGAACCCCAGGGCTGAGCAGGGGGGGATATAGGACCCCAGGGCTGAGCAGGGGGGCTGGCAGCAGCCTGGCAGGGGCACCTTGTTCTTCTCGAAGAGCTCAGCCTGGATGGTCTTGAGGTCGGTGTCGAGGGCGCTGGCAGCCTGGCGCCGCTTGCGGGCCAGCAGCTCCTCCAGGTCCTCGATCTGCGCCCGCAGCTTCTTGTTCTCCCGCTCCAGGTTCAGCTTCTCCGTCTCCAGCCGCTCCCGACGGCCCCACTCGGCCGCGTTCTCCGCTTGCAGCCTCTCCATCTGGCACGGGGGGGGCGCGCCGGGGGGCTCAGCGGCGGGGGACGCCCACCCGCCCCCACCCCACCCCACCCCCCGTGGGTGCCGCCGGGGCCAGGCCGCCTCACCTCGGCGCGCAGCTCCGCCAGCTTCTTGTCCATGCTGGAGCGAGCGCCCAGCTCGTCCTCCAGGTCCTCGGAGATGCGTCCCAGCTCGTCCTGGTGGAGCTCCTTCAGGATGTTGAGCTGCAAGGAGGGGGCGGGGGGGGGGAACACATAGCACCCAGGCTGGGCTTGGGCTGGGAGCTTTAGGCTCTACCTGGAAAGCTTCCCACAGGTCTCGAACAGAAAGTGGCAGAGTGGAAATAAATGACTGTGGGGAGTGAGAAAGGGCAAGAGAGGTCCAGCCCTGAACAGCCCTGCTGCAGAGAGAGCTGCCAGAGGAGCTCCTCTGGTGACTCATGGTGGGCAGTGTGCTTGGCTTGGGGGTCACAGGAGAGCAAGGGGCACAGTGGGTGCTGCAGGAACAGAGAACCCCAGGGCTGGCAGGGTTGGAAGGGAGCTCAGGGCTCAGCCAGCTCCAAGCCCCTGCCATGGGCAGGGACACCTCACACCACAGCAGGTTGCTCACAGCCACCTCCAGCCTGGCTGCAAACACCTCCAGGCATCAGCAGGAGGCTTCCACCACCTCCCTGGGCAGCCTGGGCCAGGCTCTCACCACCCTCCTGCCCAACAACTTCTTCCTCACAGCCAATCTCCAGCTCCCTGCTTCTCCTTTTGCTCCAGCCCCCCCAGTCCTGTCCCTCCCTCACCCCCTCCAAAGTCCCTCCCCAGCTTTCCTGCAGCCCCCTGCAGCTCCTGCAAGGCCACCAGAAGGTCTCCCTGGAGCCTTCTCCTCTGCAGCCTGCACAAGCCCAACTCTCTCAGGCTGTGCTCAGAGCAGAGCAGCTCCAGCCCTCTGCTCAGCCTCCTGGCCCTGCTCTGGACACCTTCCAGCCCCTCCAGAGCCTTCCTGGCACAGAGGCTGCAGAGCTGGGAACAGAGCTGCAGCTGTGGGCTCAGCAGAGCAGGGCAGGGGGGGAGTTTTGCTTGGGACCACAGCTTCATTTGCTTCCAGCTGGGCTGGGCTGACAAATTTAATGCTGGGGGGGGAGGGGGGGAGGAATTTTCAAGCAACCCCAGGCAGCAAGCCCCCAGCCTGCACCACTTGAGCTCTGCCTGCACCCATGGCTCAGCGCTACAGCCCTGCCTGCAGCTGGGGAGGGGGCTGTGGGTCAACGAGTCCGACCACCCAGGCCAAGCCACCCCCTTCCCCGGGGCACTCCTGGTCCCCAGGCACCTTGCTCACCTGCTTCATCACCTCCTGCTTGTTCTTGTTGAGCTCCTCATACTTGATCTTCCACTGGCTGAGCTCGCCCTCCAGCTTCTCGATGCTCTTGCTGAGCGCCAGCTTGTCCCTGGGGAGGAGACAACAACGATGACAGCAGCTGGCAGGACCCCAGGGGATGTCCCTCCCTGGAGGTGACCTGGCTGGGCTCAGCCCCAGGGGATGTCACTCCCTGGAGGTGACCTGGCTGGACTCAGCCCCAGGGGATGTCCCTCCCTGGAGGTGACCTGGCTGGACTCAGCCCCAGGGGATGTCCCTCCCTAGTGGGGACCTGTCTGGACTCAGCTCCAGGGGATGTTCCTCCCTGGTGGTGACCTGGCTGGGCTCAGCCCCGGGGGATGTCCCTCCCTGGTGGCGACCTGTCTGGGCTCAGCCCCAAGGGATGTCCCTCCCTGGTGGTGACCTGGCTGGACTCAGCTCCAGGGGATGTCCCTCCCTGGAGGTGACCTGGCTGGACTCAGCCCCAGGGGATGTCTCTCCCTGGTGGTGACCTGGCTGGGCTCAGCTCCGGGGGATGTCCCTCCCTGGTGGGGACCTGTCTGGACTCAGCTGGCACCCAGCAAGGCTGCTGCTGCCCCCCTGCCCGAGGCACTCACTCCCTCTCCTTGAGCAGCACTTTCTGCGACTCATCCAGCCTCAGCTTCAGGGCAGTGACTTTGGTGGCCTCCTCCTCCACGACGCTGAGGTCCTCCCAGAGCAGGCGGCTGCGCTCCTGCCGGGCGAAGGAGGCCCTGGGGCCCCGCTGCTCCCAGCCCTCCTCCTGCTTGCTCACCAAGAGGTTTTCCATCAGCTCCAGCTCCTGCCATGCCGTGGGTGGCCAGGCACAGGGGACAAAGGGTGAGGGGGCAGCCCTGGCTTCCCACCCCCTGCCAGCACCCAGCTGTCACTCCATCACCCAGAGCAGAGAACCCCAGAGCTGGCAGGGCTGGAAGGGAGCTCAGGGCTCAGCCAGCTCCAAGCCCCTGCCATGGGCAGGGACACCTCACCCCACAGCAGCTTGCTCACAGCCACCTCCAGCCTGGCTGCAAACACCTCCAGGCATCAGCAGGAGGCTTCCACCACCTCCCTGGGCAGCCTGGGCCAGGCTCTCACCACCCCCATAGTGAAAAACTTCTTCCTCACAGCCAATCTCAATCTCCCCTCTCCTGGTTTTGGTTCCATGCCCCACACTCCTCTAATCATCTGACACCCTCAAGAGTCCCTCCCCAGCTTTCTTGTAGGCCTCCTTAAGCATCCCTCCAGCCACCCCTCTCTGGTCCCCAGGGAACTGCTGGGGGTGACCAGAAAGGGACCCATCCTCCATGGGGGGCTCCCACACACCAGCAGGCTCTGCTGCCAGCTCTCTGCCTCGCTGGGAATTTGGCATGAGCACCATCCCCACTTCTGGCACAACCTCACCAGCACTGCCACGGGGGCAATGTTCTGCCAAGCTCCACGAGCTGCAGAGGTTTTCTGGGGAGGGGACATCCCCAGGGACCAAGCAGGAAGCCCTCAGGGGGCGCTCAGATCAAGCTGAGATGTGCTGCTCAGCAGCCATGCCATCGTGGAATGAACTGGCACAGATGAGTTCAGTGCCATGACAGCAGCAGAAATGGCTGGAGCAGCTGGGAGCATTCCTGCAGTGGCTCTGTGGTCCCTTCCTTCCTTCTCTTCCTCCTGCCTTCAGCACAGAGATCTCCTGGAAACTCACTTGGGCGCCCTGGCATTCCAGCTCTCACTGGGAGATGCCACTGGCACAGCCCAAGCCACTGTCCCCTGTATCAGCACCCCAAGTTTTGCTGAGTGCCCAAGAAAGCAATCAGAGCCACTGCTGCACAGGGCTGTGGAGGTCCTGGACCCCCCATGGTACTGCTCTGAGAGGGGCCTGACCCCCACAACACTGTTCCACCTCACCTTGACTTTTGGGGGCGTCTCAGCCCCCACATCCCGCACAGGCTCATGCTCAGGGTCAGCCTCTCCCTCTGCCTCGTCGGCGTCGGGCGGGCAGCCGGTGCCAGGCTGGCCGTGAACCCGCGGCGGGCGGGCAGCCGGGGACCGCTCGTCCGGCCGGTCCCGGTCGCGGTCGCGGTCGCGGCGGAGGCTGGCCAGCTCCTTGGTGAGCGCCTCCAGGCGGTGCCGCAGCTGCCGCACCTCCTCCCGGGCGCGGTTGCGCTCGGCCCGCACCTTGCTCCACTTCTCACGCCAGTTGGCAGTGCAGTCCGACCACCACCGCATCGTCTTCTCCATCTGCGCCGCCCGCGCCCGCGCCTCCTCCAGCTCCCGCAGCCGCAGCTCCTCACGCCCTTCCCAGTCCCCCTCCAGCAGCGCCGGCGGCGGCCCCGGCGAGGGGCGTCCCGCTAGGAGGGGACGGGGAAGACTCGGGGGCCAGCAGGGCCAGCAGCGAGCCCCCCGGCAGCGGCGGGGAGCCGGCCAGGCGTGAGGCGCCGCTTTGGCTCATGCTGGGTCTGCCCTAGGACGTGGCCATCACCGCTGGGGCAGTGCCTCTGCCCGGGCACCTGCGAGAGACAAGGGAGGGTCAGGGGGGTTCTGGGGGGCTGCAGGAGGTGGCTGGAGGGAAGCGGGGGTGCAGCGCCTGGGTTTGGAGGGTGGCACAGTGAGTGATGGGGTCGCTGGCATGGACTCTGCTCAGGTGTCTGGCGATGGCCACAGCCAGGTCCCTGTCGTGACCCTGGAGAGGAGCAAGTGATGGCCACAGCCAGGTCCCTATCGTGACCCTAGAGAGGAGCAAGTGATGGCCACAGCCAGGTCCCTATCGTGACCCTAGAGAGGAGCAAGTGATGGCCACAGCCAGGTCCCTATCGTGACCCTAGAGAGGAGCAAGTGATGGCCACAGCCAGGTCCCTATCGTGACCCTAGAGAGGAGCAAGTGATGGCCACAGCCAGGTCCCTATCGTGACCCCAGTGAGGTCCTCATCAAGGACCCCTAAGCAGAGTCCCCACCGGTGAGGTGTCTGGTGCTGGTTCCAGCAGCACCCCGGAGGAGGTCCTGTGTGAGGCCACTGGCACCTTGCTCCCCCGTGCAGCCAGCACCAGCATGGCCAAGGCCACCTCAGCCGAGGCACTGGAGGCAACATCTGCATGCCATCGGCGTGATGTCATCCCATGAGCTCATCTGCATGACATTATCTCCGGGCCTCCAGGACCATCCTAGCTGCTGTGGCAGGGGGGACCTGGCTGCACCCCAACAGCTCCAGCCAGGCTTGAAGCCCGGACCCGGTGCCAGAGAGGCAAGCGCAGCTCCAGCCGCCCTGGCCCGGCCCGGGTAGGAAGGATGCAGCCGAGGCGGCCGGGCAAGGCGGCTCTCCGCTGATGCCACAACAAAGGGCTGGTGCTGATGGCCTGCGTCCTGGCACGGACCTCCCACCCCGGCCGGGCCGGGCGGGCAAACCGCCCCAGGAAACCTTAATGGGAGGCTGCTGGAAGCCCCTAATGGGATAAGTACAGAGGCCGGCCGCGGCCAGCCCGCAGCCTCCCGGCGGCTTTCCGGCACGCTGCAGCCTGAACCTGCTGCCAAACTCGGCCGTGCCGTGCGAGCCGGGGCCGGGGCCGGGGCCGGTGGCAGCCGTGGGCTCTGCCCTGGGGAAGAACCGGGTTTCTCTGATGGGATTTGCTGAAATGGTTAACCCCGGGGAGAGGGGGTGGGGAGCGAGCCTCGGCCAGCGCGCTCCTGATGCCCCGGAGAGGAAAGCCAGGACCCAGCTGGGCACGGCACCGGCTGCCCGCCCACTGCGGTATGATGCCCACGGGTGCACGGGCATCCGTGCCACACCCACGGGAGCACCCGTAGTGGCCCAACAGCCATGGAAGTCCCCACAGAGCACTGGCACCTCGGTGTAGTGCCCACGGGAGTCTGCCCACGGGAGTCTGCCCACGGAGCACCGGCAGCGGTGCAGCACCCACGGGAGCACAGACTTAGCACGGGCACCCATGCAGCACACACAGGAGTCCCCGTGGAGCACCGGCACCCACGGGAGTCTCCATGGAGCACGGGAATCCACGCAGCGCCCACGAGAGCACCCGCACCCGTGCAAGGCCCACGGCAGTCCCCATGGAGCACCAGCACCGGGGAAGCCCCCACGGGAGCACAGACGGAGCATCGGCACCCATGCAGTACCCACAGGAGTGCCCGTGGACCACCGGCGCCACGCGGCACCCACGGGAGTCCCCATGGAGCACGGGAATCCACGCAGCGCCCACGAGAGCACCCGCACCCGTGCAACGCCCACGGCAGTCCCCACGGAGCACCGGCACCGGCGAAGCCCCCACGGGAGCTCCCACGGGGCGCTGGTACTCGCGCAACAACGACGGCGGCGCCCCGCAGCCGCCGGACCCCGCACCGCGGCCCCCGACCCAGGCAGGCGGCGTGGCGCGCGCCCCCCGCCCCGTCCCGCGCTCCCGGTGGGGGCGGGACCTCTCTGCCTCAGAGCCTCCCCATTGGCCAGGGGCGCTGGCAGTCAGCTGCGGGCGGTGACGCGCCCCGGCCCGCGGGACCCGCCGCATTCCTCCGCGCCCGCCCCGCCCCGTCCCGTCCCGCACGGCCCGGTATGGCCGGTACCGCACGGCACGGCTCGGCTGGGCTCGGCCCGGCCCGGCCCAGCATCGCCCCGCTCGGCTCGGTACCGCCCGTCCCGCCACGTCCCGGCGCGGCCGCCCCCGCTCCCCGGGCGAAGTTTCCCGCAACTTTTGCCGCGGCTCTGCCGCCGCCGGTACCGCCCCACGCGCCGGCCCGGCCCGGCCCGACCCACTGCCCCCTCCTCCCCTCGCCTCCCTCACCGGTGCCGGTGCGGCGGCGGAGCGGGCAGCCCGGGGCGCTGCCGGCCGAGTCTCCTCCTCCCCCTTCCTCCTCCTTCTCCTCCTCCTCCCGCCGCCGCTCCCGCCCCCCGCCCGCGCCCATGGCGGGGTCGGTCCCGCCGCCGGGGCCCATCCCGGGCCCACGGGTGCGCGTCCTGTCTGCGCGGGGGCTGCCGCCGTGCTTTTGCCAGGGGGAACGAGCGGATCCCCCCCTTCACCCTGCCCCGGTTTAGTCGGGTGGGTTCCCGGGGGGCTTTGCTCCTGCCGGGGCTCCCACGCGTGTTTGCACAGGGGGACCGTGCACGGCGATGCACACGCGTGTGGGGCGTGGGTGCACGCTGGCATCCTGCACACGCATGTGCTGAGGTTCGTGGGTGCACCTTGGCATCCTGCACATGCGTGTGTGTGGTGTGGCCTGTGGGTGCCCACTGGCATCTTGCATGCATATGGTGTGGGTGCCCACTGGCATCATGCACATATGGGGTGTGGGATATGGGTGCCCACTGGCATCTTGCATGTGTGTGGTGTGGGTGCCCACTGGCATCATGCACATATGGGGTGTGGGATATGGGTGCCCACTGGCATCTTGCATGTGTGTGATGTGGGTGCCCACTGGCATCTTGCATACATGGGGTGTGGGATATGGGTGCCCACTGGCATCTTGCATGTGTGTGGTGTGGCCTGTGGGTGCCCACTGGCACCCTGGACACCTGTGGTGTGGTGCTGGCCCCTGACCCAGCAGCAGAGCCCCACACCAGCGTCTGCCTGCAGCATTTTCCCCGAGAGGGGAAGTGTCCAAGAGGAGTTTGTGCCCCACGGGGTGTGGGAGGCTGCCGTGGGGGCAGCGGCACCCAGGGTGCAAAGGGAATCAAATCCAAGCAGAGCTGCAGATGCCTCCAAGCTCTGCGTTTTTCCAGTGGAAAAAGAGGAAGAAAACCAATCACCCCCACCCCCCAAAAAAAAAGGCTGGAGCTGGGGGCTGCTTTGCTCTTCCCCCACGCCCCCATCCCTGCCTTTGGAGCCAGGGCAGCCTGAGCGAGGACGCTTCGCTTGCAGCAGGGAAGTGATTCTGCAGGCGGCTTGGACACAGCTGCTGCTGCCTGCCGCAGGCCAGGGGGAGGTTTGCACAGAGCCACGGAGCAACCCGGCTGGAAAAGACCTCAGAGCTCATCCAGTCCAACCTAGCACCCAGCACCCAACGCCTACCGGCAGCTGCTCGTGGAAGAAAGTGAGGAGCAGCGGCTTGGAGAGGTTGGCCACGACCCTGTCCACCAGGGAGATGCCAACCACCCTGTCCCCCAGCACCTGGCTGCTGTTGGCATCCTGTTGGAGAAGCAGAGGAGACCACAGGATCAACCAGGCTGGAAAAGACCTCATGGCTCATCCAGTCCCACCCAGCACCCAGCCCCTTCTGACAGCTCAGCCATGGCTCCAAGTGCCACATCCAATCCACCCCCAGGGGTGGGGACTCCACCACCCCCCTGGGCAGCACATCCCCAGGGCCAATCTCTCTGGCTGGGGAGAATTTCTTCCTCTCCTCCAGCCCAAACCTCCCCTGGCACAGCTTGAGACTGTGTCCTCTTGTTCTGGTGCTGCTTGCCTGGGAGAAGAGCCCAATCCCCACCTGGCTACAACCTCCCTGCAGGGAGCTGGAGAGAGCAATGAGGTCTCCCCTGAGCCTCCTCTTCTCCAGGCTGAGCAACCCCAGCTCCCTCAGCCTCTCCTGCAAGGCCACTTGTTGAATGCCATCCTGTTGGACTCTGCCCATCTGTCCAGCCTGGCAAGGTCCCTCTGCAGAGCCCTTCCTGCTGAGAAGTGTGGAGGATCCAAGAGCAGAAGGGGCAGGCGAGGAAGGAGTGGGTGAGGGTGCTGGGGCACACCTGCCTGCTGGGCATCACCTGGGCACCAGCCTTCTGCAGCTTTGGCATCTTCCTCCTGCCCCAGCTCCACCTCTTCACCATCCTCAACTCCTTGCGAGGTCGGTGGGCACCACGGGAGGGGGCAGAGGGGGGAGTGGATGGGATTGGCACCCCCTGGTTGGCAGCAGCAAGGTCCTCATCACCTTCCTGCTCCTCACCTGACCTGGGTGCAGCCCCAGCAGTGACCACCCTGGCACCCACCCACAGGGCTCTTCATCTGCCTCTGGTACTTCACCCTGCAGTGCCAGGGTCCTGTTGGCAATGCCTCCAGCCAACCTGCCCCAACACCAGGGTAAGAGGCTGCCAGGGCGGCTCCGGGGCTGCTCTCTGGGGACATGGCACAGAGGTGTGTCCCGGGCTGGCCAGCTGGCACCACGGGCACCACGGTGGGCTGCAGGTAGCAGGAGCTGCCCGCTGCTGGGGGGGCTGTGTCCTGGAGCCCTGCGGGTGATGCCCTTCCCTGGGGACTTGGGCTGCCCCAGTGCCACCCAGATGCCAGCTCTCAGCCCTGCCATTGGCATCTGATGGAGGTGAAGACTCATGAAAAGCATCAGGGAACTGCCACCCCTGGAGAAGCGCTGCAGCCTCTAGCCAGGGTCCCACTGCCACCCGATGCCACCCGGGCATCCCCCAGCCCTCGGCGGGCAGAGCCAGCAGCCACGCTGTGCCTTGCCATGAGGGAAGGTCCCACTAGATGGCACAAGGCTCTCGACGATGGTACCAGCTCCGGACAGTGCCCACTGCAGGGCCAGACCGCGGCGCTGCGGCACTGCGGCCGTGCTGGCGGGCAGTGCCCAAGGGGTGGTGCTGGCGGGCAGTGCCCAGGGGGTGGTGCTGGTGAGTGGTGGCAGTGAGTGGTGATGGTGAGAGATGCTGGTGTGGGGTGCCAGTTCGTGCTGTTGGTCGGCAGTGACCAGGGAGTGGTACCAGTGAGTGGCACTGGTGAGTGGTGCCAGTTAGTGGTTCTGGTGGGAGATGCCACTTAGTGGTGCCAGTGAGTGAGTGGTGCTGGTGAGCAGTGCCAGTGAGTGGTGCTGCTGAATGGTGCCAGTTAAAGCTGCTGGTGAGTGGTGCTAGTGAGTGGTGCTGGTGAGCAGTGCCAATTAGTGGGTGCCAGTGAGTGGTGCTGCTGAGTGGTGCCAGTTAGAGGTGCTGGTGAGTGGTGCCAATTAGTGGGTGCCAGTGAGTGGTGCTGGTGAGTGGTGCTGGTGAGCAGTGACAGTGAGTGGTGCCAATTAGTGGGTGCCAGTGAGTGGTGCTGGTGGGTGGTGCTGGTGAGCAGTGCCAGTGAGTGGTGCCAATTGGTGCCAGTGAGTGGTGCTGCTGAGTGGTGCCAAGCTGCCCACCTACAGCCTGGCTGGGACATCTGAGCCCTCTCGTGGGGCTGCCACCTGCACTCCTGGGTTTGCTTTCCCTGTGCCTGAGGTTCTGGAGCTGGGCATCCTGCTGTGCCCCTTGGGATGCAGAGCAGCATCCCAGCACGGTGGCACTGCCAGGGCCCTCACCCCATTGCCCTCTGCAGCTCCATGGCAGGAAGCTGGAGCCAGCTGGGGGTTGGGCTCTTCTCACCTGCACCAAGGGACAGGACAAGAGGAACAGCCTCAAGCTGTGCCAGGGGAGGTGCCAGGGGAGGCTCAGGTTGGAGATGAGGAACAGTTTCATCCCAGGAAGGGTTCTCAGGCCCTGGCCCAGGCTGCCCAGGGAGGTGGTGGAGTCTCCATCCCTGGAGGTGGTGCTGGGGGAGGTGGTTTGGTGCTGGGGGCTCAGCAGCACTGTGAGCTCTGGGGGAGAAGGTTGGGGACTTGCTGATCTCCCAGGTCTCTTCCCAGCTCAGCCGCTCTGTCCCAAGCTGCCTGTCCCTGCCGAGCGGCGACTCCCTCCCTGCCGCCTCCCGCAGCCTGGCTGTGGGCAGCGCCGGGCTGCGGCCGGCTCTTGTTCTTTGTTCCGCGCACAAAGGGCAGCCAGCGCCGCCGCTGAGCTTCCCTCCCTCCCTCCTCCCCTCCCGCGGATGCTCAGGACAAAAGAAGGCCGTGTGCCCCCCCCATGCCTCCCAGCCCGCCGGGCAGCAGGGTGCCCACAGCCCGCAGCCACGTGGGGATGAGCTGTGCCTTGTGCCTCATCGCCCCCCCGCCCCCGGCTGCCTTCCCTTAGTCAGTGAGAAGCTTGGGGGCTTGGTGAGGTGCCAGGCGCCCCGGCTTGTGCCCCCCTCACCGCGGGAGCCTCACGTCCCGGCCGAGGCAGCCCCAGCCCCCTGGCTGCTCTGGGGATGTGTTTTCCACCTCTCTTTCCCCCAGGGCAAGGTTCTGAGGCTTGCTGTGTGCCAAGCACCAGAGTCGGCCTCTGGGTCTGCCTTGGGCTGGTGCCCGGGGGCAGGTGGAGGTGGGGGAGGAGGGGGGGAATCATTCGGTAGTTGCCCCATGGCAGCAGGAACACAGCAGCTGTGGGATGTGGTGGTGCCTGGGGAGGTGAGGCTGCTGGGGACTGGGGGGATGTGGTGGTCCCTGGGGAGCTGAGCTCCATGGGGACTGGTGGGATGTGGTGGTCCCTGGGGAGCTGAGCTCCTTGGGGACTGGTGGGATGTGATGGTGCCTGGGGAGCTGAGCTCCATGGGGACTGGTGGGATGTGGTATTTCCTGGGGAGCTGAGCTCCATGGGGACTGGTGGGATGTGATGGTCCCTGGGGAGCTGAGCTCCATGGGGACTGGTGGGATGTGGTGGTCCCTGGGGAGCTGAGCTCCATGGGGGCTGGTGGGATGTGGTGGTCCCTGGGGAGCTGAGCTCCTCGGGGGCTGGTGGGATGTGATGGTCCCTGGGGAGCTGAGCTCCTTGGGGACTGGTGGGATGTGATGGTCCCTGGGGAGCTGAGCTCCTTGGGGGCTGGTGGGATATGATGGTCCCTGGGGAGCTGAGCTCCTTGGGGACTGGTGGGATGTGATGGTCCTTGGGGAGCTGAGCTCCTTGGGGACTGGTGGGATGTGGTGGTCCCTGGGGAGCTGAGCTCCTTGGGGACTGGTGGGATGTGGGAGTCCCTGGGGAGCTGAGCCTGGTGCTGGTGACTGGGCACAGCAGAGGCACATTTCCCCCTCTGCCACACTGGGAGTGGACTTAAAACACTTCCCCAAGGTCCTCTGGGAGAGCAGTGTGGGATCCAACCTTCCACCGGCCCCGGTGCCCGCCCCAGCCCTGGGGCACGGCGGGCAGGAGGAGGAGGAGAAGGAGGAGGAGGAGGAGCCAGCCCATCTCACTTCCCCGAGCACGAATCACCCTGTTTGCCTTTCCCTCTGCCTTATCGGGCAGGAGGCCCCTGCCGAGCTGCCCGAGGGGCTTGTGCCCTCCTTTTGTCCCTAGGAAAGGAGGCTTGGCATCAGCACGGTGCCCTCAGGCTTCCAAGTGCCAGCTCTTGGCCCAGGGGCAAAGCTCTGGAATTCCTGCATGCCCTCCAAGTTTGGTGGTGGTGCTGGTGGGGAACAAGCAGCCAGGGAAGAGATTAAAGGGAAGAGAAGGGAAGGTTGGGGACAGACCTTGGCTCCACTTCGGGATCCAGCTTTGGGACTCCACCTCCAGAGGTGCCCTCCAACCCCTGGCACACTGTGAGGCTGAGGGGAGACCTCCTTGCTCTCTGCAGCTCCCTGAGAGGAGGCTGCAGGGAGGTTGGGGCTGGGCTCTGCTGCCCAGGCTCAGGGGATGGAAGGAGAGGAACTGGCCTGGAGTTGTGCCAGGGGAGGCTGAGGTTGGAGAGGAGGCAAAATGTCTTTGGTGTCAGAGTGGTCAGGGCCTGGCAGAGGCTGCCCAGGGAGGTGGTGGAGTCCCCATGGCTGGAGTGTTCCAGAGCCCTGTGGCCAGGGTTTGGTGGCCATGGTGGGGTTGGGCTGCTGGTTGGAGTGGATGATCTGGGAGGGCTTTTCCAACCCAACCCATCCCATACCTTGGTGCCTGTGGAGCAGACAAGGCTGGGAACATCCCAGGGGAGCCTCCCCGCCCAGCCTCCCCTGACCTCACAGGGGCTGGCTTGCCAAGGCTGAGCACCCAGGCAGGTTTATTGCCCTCTCTACAGTTGGGTTTTACAGCCCTGGCATCTGCTGCCTCCCTTGCTGCCCGACAGAGAAACCCCAGGGTGGGGCTGGGGGGTTCGGGGGGCACGTCCCCATTTGAGGGAGCAAGGCTGAGGGAGGCCAAGTGACCCCAAAGGGGGGCAGGGAGGACACCCAGAGGCTGTGCAGCTTCCCTGGGGCTCTCCTGGGACGAGCATCCTGAGGTTGCTCAGCAGATGTGGATGGGAGCAGGGGGGTGGGGAGGTGGGGAAACCTGGGGGGCCCCCCCCTCCCGCCAGCACTCTGCTGCTTCATCCTCATCAGAGCTACGCTGAGCCCCACTTACGGCTGCAGCTCACTTGGGAGCACCCAAAGGGGGTTTCGGGGCGGGGGTGGGAGAGGCTCCCGGCACCCTAGGCTGGCACCGTCACCACTTGGCAGCGAGCCTGGCGCTCACTGGGGCACCTCTGCCCCTCCTCGCCTCCCCTGGGCTGCCAGCTTGCCTGGCAGGATGTGCCCTCACTTGCCAGAGCCTGCCCTGCCCAGCACGCTGCCAGCAGGCTCCCTCTGCCTGCCCGGCGCCGGCCCGGCAGCCTCGCAGCGCCCCTGACGTCTTGGGGGGGCGGTGGGGAGGGGGGTTAGGGGTTGGGGCCTTTCGGGGTTGGCTTTTTGTTAGCTTCTAGGAACTTTTGAAGCCTTTAGGAACTTTTAGGGAGCTCGGGAGGTTGTTAAGGTGGTTTTGAAGGGAGCTTTGGGGCACTTTAAGGGGATTTAGGAGTTGCTTTGGGGGGGGATTTAGGAAGCTGTTAGAGCTTTTGAGAGTTGTGAGGAGCTTGGGGGAGATTTAGGAACTTTTGGGGAGTTTAGGAAGTTTTAGGGAGTTTAGGAACTTTTGGGGGGTTTAGAAACTTTTAGGGGGTTTAGGAACTTTTAGGTCTTTTTAGGAGCTTTTAGAGTTTCCAGGAACTTTAAGGACATTTAAGACTTTTAAGGGCTTTTAGAGGTTTCTTTTTAGGAGCTTTAAGAACAGTTAGGAACTTTTTGGGGGGCTTTGAGGAGCTTTTAGGGAGTTTGGAGAATTTGAAGGTTTTTTAGGAAGCTTTGAGGAACTTTAAGGGGATTTGGGAATTTTTAAAGGGATTTACAGTCTCTCAGTATCACTAAGGTTGGAAGAGACCTCGAGGATCATCGAGTCCAACCTGGCACCACAGACCTCGTGACCAGACCATGGCACCAAGTGCCACATCCAATTCCCTCTTGAACACCTCCAGGGGTGGGGACTCCACCACCTCCCTGGGCAGCACATCCCAATGGCGAACAACTCTCTCTGGGAAGAACTTTCTCCTCCCCTCCAGCCCAAACCTCCCCTGGCACAGCTTGAGACTGTGTCCTCTTGTTCTGGTGCTGGCTGCCTGGGAGAAGAGACCAACTCCCTCCTGGCTACAACCTCCCTGCAGGGAGTTGGAGAGAGCAATGAGGTCTCCCCTAAGCCTCCTCTTCTCCAGGCTAAGCAACCCCAGCTCCCTCAGCCTCTCCTCACAGGGCTGTGCCCCAGACCCCTCCCCAGCTTTGTTGCCCTTCTCTGGACACCTTCCAGCAGCTCAACCTCTTTCCTAACCTGAGGAGCCCAGAGCTGGACACAGGACTCAAGGTGTGGCCTGAGCAGTGCTGAGCACAGGGCAGGATGAGCTCCCTGCTCCTGCTGGCCACACTGCTCCTGATGCAGGCCAGGATGCCCTTGGCCTTCTTGGCCCCCTGGGCACACTGCTGGCTCCTGTTCAGGCAGCTGTCAATCAGCACCCCCAGGTCCCTCTCTCTTTGGCAGCTCTCAGCCACTCTGCCCCCAGCCTGTGGCGCTGCCTGGGGTTGCTGTGGCCAATGTGCAGTCCCTGGCACTTGGACTTGTTGAATGCCATCCTGTTGGCCTCTGCCCATCTGCCCAGCCTGGCAAGGTCCCTCTGCAGAGCCCTTCTGCCCTCTCACTGACCAGCCTCTGCTCCCAGCTTGCTGTCAGCTGCAAACTCACTGCTGCTGGACTCCATCCCCTCCTCCTCATTTAGGAAGCTTTGGGAGCTTCTGGGAGTTTTTTTAAGAGCTTTAAGGACGTTTAGGAACTTTTGGGGGCTTTTAGGACACTTTAGGTCATTTAGGAACTTTGAGGGAGTTTAGGAACTTTTAGGTCTTTTAGGAGCTTTTAAGGTCTTTTAGGAGCTTTCATCAGGAGCTTGAAGGGTTTTGAGGGAATTTTTTGGAGCTTTGAGAAGCTTTTGGGAACTTTTAAGGCTTTTAGGAACCTTTTGGAGCTTTTGGGGAACTTCAAATAAGAGCAGGGACTTGGAGAGCTTTTAAGGCATTTTGGGGGGATTTTGGGAGCTTTTAGAAACTTTAAGAGCATTTAGGAACTTTTTGAGGGCTTTAGGAGGTTTTTGGGGGAGGGGGTTAGGAATTTTAAGGGGTTTAGGAGATTTAGGATGTTTAGGAACTTTTAAGGTGTTTAGGAACTTTAAGGCTATTTAGGAACTTTAAGGATGTTTAGGAACTTTTAGGGTATTTAGGAGCTTTTAGGGCTTTATTTAGGAACTTTTAAGGTGTTTAGGAACTTTTAAGGTATTTAGGAGCTTTTAGGCTATTTAGGAACTTTTAAGCTATTTAGGAAATGTTAAGGTGTTTAGGAACTTTTAAGATGTTTAGGGACTTTTAGGGCTTTATTTAGGAAATTTTAAGGTGTTTAGGAACTTTTAGGATGTTTAGGAACTTCTAAGATGTTTAGGAACTTTAAGGATGTTTAGGAACATTTAGGATATTTAGGAGCTTTTAAGATGTTTAGGAACTTTTAGGGTATTTAGGAACTTTTAGGGCTTTATTTGGGAACTTTTAAGGTCTTTAGGAACTTTTAGGATATTTAGGAACTTTTAAGGTGTTTAGGAACTTTTAGGGCTTTATTTAGGAACTTTTAAGGTGTTTAGAAACTTTTAAGGTGCTTAGGAACTTTTAGGATGTTTACGAACTTTTAGGATGTTTAGGAGCTTTTAAGGTGCTTAGGAACTTTTCGGATGTTTAGGAACTTTTAGGAAGTTTAGGAACTTTTAAGGTGTTTAGGAACTCTTAAAGTATTTAGGAGCTGTTAAGGTGTTTAGGAACTTTTAGGGCTTTATTTAGGAACTTTTAAGGTCTTTAGGAACATTTAGGGTATTTAGGAACTTTTAGGATGTTTAGGAACTTTTAGGGCTTTATTTAGAAACTTTTAGAATATTTAGAAACTTTTAGGATATTTAGAATCTTTTAGGATATTTGGAACTTTTAAGGTGTTTAGGAACTTTTAAGGTGTTTAGGAACTTTTAGGGCTTTATTTAGGAACTTTTAAGGTATTTAGGAACTTTTAAGGTGTTTAGAAACTTTTAAGGTGTTTAGGAACTTTTAGGATATTTAGGAACTTTTAGGATGTTTAGGAACTTTTAGGATGTTTAGGAACTTTTAGGGCTTTATTTAGGAGCTTTTAAGGTCTTTAGGAACTTTTAAGGTGTTTAGGAACTTTTAGGATATTTAGGAACTTTTAGGATGTTTAGGAACTTTTAGGGCTTTATTTAGGAACTTTTAAGGTGTTTAGGAACTTTTAGGATCTTTAGGAACTTTTAAGGTATTTAGGAGCTTTTAGGGTATTCAGGAACTTTTAGGATATTTAGGAAATTTTAGGATGTTTAGGAACTTTTAGGATGTTTAGGAACTTTTAAGGTATTTAGGAACTTTTAGGGTATTTAGGAACTTTAAGGATGTTTAGGAACTTTTAAGCTATTTAGGAACTTTTTAGGGCTTTATTTAGGATCTTTTAAGGTCTTTAGGAACTTTTAAAGTATTTAGGAGCTTTTAAGGTGTTTAGGAACTTTTAGGGCTTTATTTAGGAACTTTTAAGGTATTTAGGAACTTTTAAGGTTATAAACTTTTAAGGTGTTTATAAACTTTTAAGGTGCTTAGGAACTTTTAGGATGTTTAGGAACTTTTAGGATGTTTAGGAACTTTTAAGGTGTTTAGGAACTTTTAGGGCTTTATTTAGGAACTTTTAAGGTCTTTAGGAACTTTTAGGGTATTTAGGAACTTTTAGGATGTTTAGGAACTTCTAGGGCTTTATTTAGGAGCTTTTAAAGTCTTTAGGAACTTTTAGGGTATTTAGGAACTTTTAGGATATTGAGGAACTTTTAGGGCTTTATTTAGGAACTTTTAAGGTGTTTAGGAACTTTTAGGATCTTTAGGAACTTTTAGGACTTTCTTTAGGAACTTTTAAGGTATTTAGGAGCTTTTAAGGTGTTTAGGAACTTTTAGGATATTTAGGAATTTTTAAGGTGTTTAGGAACTTTTAGGGCTTTATTTAGGAACTTTTAAGGTATTTAGGAAATTTTAAGGTATTTCGGAACTTTTAGGATCTTTAGAAACTTTTAAGATATTTAGGAACTTTTAGGATGTTTAGGAACTTTTAGGATGTTTAGGAACTTTTAAGGTGTTTAGGAACTTTTAAGGTAAAGAACTTTTAGGGCTTTGTTTAGGACCTTTGGCAGAGCTTTCAGGAACTCTCAGGGCTTTGAGGAATTCCCCACCTGGAGCAGTAAATCCTCCCTCGGCTGCGTGTGTGCCGCTGGCCGGGACCCAAAGGCGAACGTCCCCTCCTGAGAGGACAGCACAAGGATTTCCTCCCTCTCCACACGCAGCCAGAAGAAAGCAGCAGGGCCCTTGATGCCTGGCAGATAATCCCAACAGCATCAGCGAGGGCAGGCTTCCACCTAAAAATAACCCCCGGTAGTGTCAAGCGCAGACAAAAGGCCTTTTGTTGTTGTTGTTTTGTTCCATAAACATCATCAAAAAGATGTCCTGAAAACGTCCTCTCGGGGCTGGGGACGCCCGGTGGCACCTGATCCCCTCCAGGAGGAGCCTGATTCCTGCTCAGCCCGCTGCGGGGGTTTGGCTGCGTTCTTCCCGGGAGCACGGATCGATGGTGCTCCCCAAAGGAGCCAGCTGGGACGAGCCGCAGCAGGAGGCTTGGCTCACCAAGGGTGCTCCTGCAGCTCCGGCTGCCCTCAGCCCTGCCTGGGCTTCAAACGAGGTCGCATTAGCCACGGTCTGGCCGCGTGAGCTGCTTCCCGTGGGAGCCTCTTCCCGTGGGAGCTGGGGAAAGTCAGGGCTTGGAGCTGGCAATTAAACACAGCTGGATATTGAACCGAGCGTGGGGCACGGCCCCCGCCGCCCGGCTCCCGGCGCAGCCATTGGCACCTCTGGTGCCACGGCAGCCTTTTATCTCCCTGCGCCTTCCCTGCTGGAAGGGGAGGTTGCTTCCACCCTTCCCCCATCCCCAGCAGAAAGAAAGGAGGGGGGGGAAGTCTCATTCAAGCCATTGAAAATATCTCCAAGAGCAACTATTTACCCAAGGCACTTCCCGGAGCCCTCCCTCCTCCCCACGGCTTTCTCCTTTCTCCTGCCCGCCTGCTTTTCAGGAGGCACAAAGAGCTGGCGCGGCTGGATGCTGGCACGGCTGGATGCTGGCACGGCTGGATGCAGGCAGCCCTTGCCAGCGGCTTTGTCTGCTCCCGAGGCACCCACTGCTGTCACAACGCTTCCAGCCTCAGCTGTGCCATCATCACAGGATTGCCTAGTCTGGAAAAGACCTTCTGAGATCATGGAGCCCAATCATGAGCCCAACGCCGGCGAGCCCTTGACCGAACCGCGTCCCTCAGCACCACATCTACACGGCTCTGAAACCCCTCCAGAGAGGCTGGGCAGCCTGGGGAGAAGCCAGCCAGTGAAGAGATTTTCCCTGAACTCCATCCTAAGCCTCCCCTGGCACAGCTCGAGGCCATCTCCTCTGGTTCTTTATTACTTTGTTGAACAGACCAACCCCCACCCGGCTCCAGCCTCCTCTCAGGGAGCTGCAAAGAGGTCTCCCTCAGCCTCCTCTTCTCCAGGCTGAACAACCTCAGCTCCTCAGCTGCTCCCCACAAGACCTTTTGTTTCTCCAAACCCTTCACCAGCTTTGTTAGCCTAAAGCATGAGGGTCCCAAGGCTGAGGGGCCAGGGTGCCCATCCCTGCCCTCGGGATGGCGGTGGGAGCTCCGTGCCCAGGCTGGGGGAGACTTCATCCAGGCTCTGCACCCCACATCCCACCCCAGCTCCTACAGGGTTATGCCATAGGGGGCACAAGGCGCCCCCCTGCCCAGCTCTCCTGCTTCAGGGCCTGGGCTCCTTGCCCTGGGTCCTGGCTTCTCTCATTTCCTGCGGGAGCAGGACAAGGTTCACCGGGACGCTGCGTCCCGGCTGCTTTCCCATTTCATTGTTGTTTTTCAACCGTGCTGCCAGCCAGGCGTGCAGCCCCTGGATGCCCGCCAGCGCCAGCTGAAGGGCAGAGGGACGGGGCACCCTGCCTCCCAGCTACCCCCCTTCCGCCCCTCCGAGCTGTGATCCCCCTGCCCACCCCAGTCCCTAGCCCCGGTTCTGCTCCGGGTGGCAGCCAGGTGGGTGAGGCAGGGCAGCCCGCTGCTGCCAGCTCGGTGCTACCAGGCAGAGCCGGGCTTAGCCGAGCCGGGCTGGGCTGAGCTGGACAGAGCCGGGCAGGTGCCGTGACCGCGGACTGGTGGCCTCGCAGCCCCCGCAGCAGCGATCCCCGGGGGGTCTCGGGGGGGTCAGTGCGGCGCGACCGGTGCCGGTCCCGCCCCGCTGAGTCACGGCGCCTGCCCCGGGGGGCGGCGGGGCGGGGCGGGCGCGTTGGTCCCGCTGTGCCGAGCCGAGCCGAGCCGGGCTGAGCTGGACTGCAAGGTGCCGAGCGGTGCCGGACCGAACCCAACCGAACCGAGCGGTGCCGGACTGCAAGGTGCCGAGCGGCTCCCAGCCGAGCCGCAAGGTAGGGAGCTGAGCGGTGGTAGGGGGCTGAGCGGTGCCGAGCCGCAAGGTGCCGAGCCGGGCTGGGCTGCAGGGTTCCGAGCAGAGCTGTCCTGAGCCGGGCAGGGCTCCAGGGTTTCGAGCCGAGCAGAGCTGGGTAGGAACAAAGAGCTCAGCCCGAGCCGGGCACACAGGTATCGGGCGGCGGGGAGCGGCTGAGCCGGGCGGGAGAGGGAGGAGGAGCAGCGAGCTTGGGGGTTCGGTGTTTGCTTTCGGGGTCCCAAGGGCTACGGTAAGGAGTGGTGCCTGACACGGTTTACTGGGGATACTGGGAGGGCATGCTGCGGGGTTCCCGGGGCAGGGGGGAGGGAAGGGCACGGGCACCCGCTGGGAGTGGGAGCGAGTGAGGTGGGCATCTGTCACCTCTAGGGGCCAGCCCGGCAGGACTGGGAGGGCACCAGGGCTCTGCGTGGTTGGAACTGGTGCCACTGCTCAGGGTCCTGGGGTCTGTGGGGCAGGGAGCAGCCCGTGGAGAAGAGGCTGAAGGGAGACCTCGTTGCTCTCCACAGCTGCCTGAGAGGAGGTTGAAGCCAGGCGGGGTTGGTTTCTCCTCCCCAGTCTCAGGTGGTGGAATGAGGGGAAACTGCCTGGAGGTGTGCCAGGGGAGGCTGAGGTTGGAGAGGAGGCAAAATGTCTTTGCTGCAGCAGTGGTCAGGGACTGGCAGAGGCTGCCCAGGGAGGTGGTGGAGTCATCATGCCTGGAGGTGTTCCAGAGCCCTGTGGCCATGGCACTTGGGGCCAGGGTTTGGTGGCGGTGGTGGGGTTGGGCTGCTGGTGGGAGTGGATGATCTGGGAGGGCTTTTCCAACCCAAACAGCTCCACGGTTCTATGAGGCCAAGGGGACAGTTGCCTGCCTGTGCCTGAGCAGTGGGTGTGACATGTCAGTGTGGACAGGGACTCAGGCTCTTAGCTCATGGCCATGGTGGAACAACCATCCTTGGTCAAGTGCGGCTGCCCCTCGCCTGCCCCGCAGCCAGGCTGAATTCTCAGCCCCTGGAGCCCCCAGAGTCACCCAGGACCAGCTGTTCCCAGCACAGCTGAGCCCACGAAGGCCCTGGCCTGGGTCCTGTCTCTGGCTGCACTTCCCACCCTGGGAGAACCACCAGCACCCCCCTGTACCTCCTCCTCCACCATGGCAGAGGGTGCAGCATGCCCGTGGGAGCGCTGGCATGTCTCAGGGGGGCGATCTACCTTCCCTACAACCTCTCTTGGGGGAGAATTCCTCCTGCAGTATCTCAGCTCACTGCTGCCGGTCCTGGCATGCTGCTTGCTAGATGCAGGATGCTTGGGGGGAGGGGGAGCTCCCTGCCCACAAGCTGCCTGAAGCGCCCCTCTGGAGGGACCAGCTGGAGAATTGAAATGAAGTCTCCTGGAATAACCTCCTGGCAGCAAATCCAAATGGTCGCTGGGGAGGGAAGGCAGCCAGAGGCTGTTCCACGGTCTGAGGGCTGCGGTAAGCTCCCTCCGAGCTCCACTGCCAGCCAGGGAGCCAGGAGTGTTTTGGAGGTGATGTGGGTGGGGGACGAGGGGGAAGGGGCAACTCCTTTAAGCCTGGCCCTGCGGCCGCCGAGGGGCTTTGCCCTGCCCCTGGCTGGGCTCGCAGCTCCCACGTGAATTAAGGCGAGGACTAAAAATGCTACATTCTTGGGTGCCGTCCAGCTCCTAATCCCGCGGCCCGGGGGCTGCTATTCGCAGAGCAACAGGTTTGCGAGCAACTGCAGGCTGCCAGCACGGGGGCTTGGCCGTCCCCCAGGTCGTGGGGTGGCACCCGTGGAGGGGCAGGGGATTTGCGGGCCGTGAGCTGGGCGCCTCCTGGCGCGGGCACCGCCCGGTGGTACCCAGCTGGGCAGCAGCCTGCCAGCGCCCGGGGTGTTCAGCAGGGCTCCTAGCCCCACCAGCTCCTTTCCCAGCAGCAGCTGGGGGTTGGCAGGGATGTGAGGGGGCCCCACGGCCTCTCACCTGGTTCCTTGGGTGGTGCAGGTTTTGCTCTGACTCTGCTTGCCTGCCCCGCGGGAGCAGGCTCTCCCTCGCTGGGCTCCAGGTTGGCTGCTTGCTCTGCCAGGATGCCTGGGGAGCCTGCTTTGGGGTGGTCCTGGGCTGCTCTGCACCACCCTGGGCCTCCTTTCCCTGCAGGCAATGGGAACCTTACTCATACGGAGTGGGACAAGATCTGGGAGGGGACAGGCTGCCCAGGGAGCTGCTGGAGCCTCCGTCTCTGGAGGCATTCAAGGCCCACCTGGAGCTGCTCCTGTGTGGCCTTCTCCAGGTGACCCTGCCTTGGCAGGGGGATTTTGGACTGGGTGATCTCCAGAGATCCCTTCCAGCCCCTGCCATCCTGTTCTTGTGTGGTTGGGGAGCTGTCTAAAAACCCAAAGGGGTGGCTTGGGTGGAGGGAAGGTAGAAGGAGAAGGCTCCTGAAGAAGGCTGAGTGAGGGCTGGTGCTGTGGCATGGGGTGCCAAGGGAAGGCAACCTGTGCCACTCCATTCTCATTTCCCAGCAGCCATCAAGCCACCACCGTGAGGGTGATCAGACACTGGCACAGGTTGCCCAGGAAGGTCTGTGGACACCTCCTCCCTGGACGAAGCTTTGAGCAACCCTGGGTGGTGTCCTCTGCCTGTGGCTGGGGGGGGGGGTTTGGAACAGAATGATCCTTAGGGTCCCTTCCAACCCCTTCCAGGAGTCTCTGATCCACTGCCCGCAGGCAGAGCTGGTCCCTTGCAGGGCATTTGCTGCCCCCCTGCTGCAGCCAGAGGCTGCTGAGCCCGGCTGGTGCTGGCCAGGCGCCGGGGCTGGGCAGCTGCTGCTGGAGTTCGCTGCCCTGCTTCTGATCGTGGCGGCTTTGGGGGCTGCAACCTCTTGTCGTGAGCCAGCTTGAGGCAAAAACATCCACCTGGAGCAGCCTCAGACAGCAGCAGCCTGCCTGTGCCAGCCTCCCCGGGGCTCCCCCCACGCCCGCTGGGGAAGGATGAGGCCGGCAGGGAGCGGTGCCCCTCCCCGGGGAATCTTTATCGAGCCTGGGTTCGTCTTGTTGGCACAGCTCAGCTGGGGGTGGGTAGGTGCTGGGTGTTGGGTGCAACCCCGCGGCCTGAGAGAAGCTGATACCCGCAGGCAGGCTGCGGGCAGGCAGCAGCTGCTCAGCGAGCCCCTGGCAGTAGCGAAGGCTGCGGGTCGGACCCCGCCGCCCCGCGGGCATGGGAAGGGCTGGGATGCCAATGCTGTGAATAACGGGCAGGCTGGCCCCTGGGGCACGGGCGGCTGGCCAGAGGCAAGGCCGCTTTGGGAAGCAGCCGGGTGACCAAAGCTGGGGCACCCCCTCTGTGTGTGGGGGGGAGGGTCCTTAGCAGGGTCCCCTCCTCCCAGCAGCTCCAGCTCCAGGCGGTGCTGGCTGCGGTCCCTGCCCTGGGAGCCAGCGGTGCAGAGCTGCTGGGCAGCTACAAGAAGGACATTGAAGCGCAGGAGCAGGTCCAAAGGAGATAAAACAGAAGAGTTGAGGCTGGAGAAGGCTGCAGGGAGACCTCAGAGCGGCCTTGCAGGACCTGAAAGGGCTCCAAGAAAGCTGGGGAGGGACTTTGGGCAAAGGCTGGGAGTGATAGGATGAGAAGGAATGGCTTGGAGCTGGGAGAGGAGAGACTGAGACTGGAGAGGAGGAAGAAGTTGTTGGGCAGGAGGGTGGTGAGAGCCTGGCCCAGGCTGCCCAGGGAGGTGGTGGAAGCCTCCTGCTGATGCCTGGAGGTGTTTGCAGCCAGGCTGGAGGTGGCTGTGAGCAACCTGCTGTGGGGTGAGGTGTCCCTGCCCATGGCAGGGGCTTGGAGCTGCCTGAGCCCTGAGCTCCCTTCCAACCTGGGGCTGGGACCTAGGACTGTTTAACGTTCAGAAGAGGCTGAGGGAGACCTCCTTGCTCTCTGCAGCTCCCTGAGAGGAGGCTGGAGCCAGGTGGGGTTGGGCTCCTCTCACATGCAGCAGGGGACAGGAGAAGAGGAAACAGCATCCAGCTGTGCCAGGGGAGGCTCAGGTTGGAGATGAGGAACAGTTTCATCCCAGGAAGGGTTCTCAGGCCCTGGCCCAGGCTGCTCAGGGAGGTGGTGGAGTCTCCATCGCTGGAGGTGGTGCTGAGGGAGGTGGTTTGGTGCTGGGGGCTCAGCAGCACTGTGAGCTCTGGGGGAGTGCTTGGGCCTGGGTGAGCTCCAAGGTCTCCTCAGCAGCTCTCTGATCTCAGGGAGCCCATCCTGGCTTGTCTTGCTGTGCCTCAGTTTCCCCTCTGGTTCCCAGGTCCTTGCCTGGCCAGCAGCCAGGGGTGAGGAGCTGCAGGCTCACTGCTGGCTGCAGGGAGAGAGTCTCCATCTGCATTCCCAACGGACCTGCAAGGCCAACAGGGAGAAAAGTCCCTGGGTCTCCCTGCTTCCTGTCTTTGTGTGAGGCCTCCCAGCATCTGCCCTGCTCCTTGGGACAAAAGCCACCTCCAGAAGCCCTGTGGCACCTCCAGAACCTGTCTGCCTGCTGCCAGGTCTGCCTGGGAGCAGTGGGGTGGCAGCAGACCCCAGGAGCTTTGCTCTCTGAGGGCTTTCAGTGGCATTTTGTTCTCAGCCCCTCCTGTTTGTCTCCAGGTTTAGAGGCTCTCAGGGCTCAGTGTGCTCCTGGAGTGGGAGGGTAGGAAGTGGTGGTGGAGCCTGCTCCTCCTGCTCTCTTTCCCCCCCAGCACCTCCTGATCTCCCTCCCTGCCCACCACCACCTCCTGCTCTCCCTCCCTCCCCATCTCCTGCTCTCCCTCCCTGCCTACCACCACCTCCTGCTCTCCCTCCCTGCCCACCACCACCTCCTGCTCTCCCTCCCTGCCCACCACCACCTCCTGCTCTCCCTCCCTCCCTGCCCACCACCACCTCCTGCTCTCCCTCCCTGCCCACCATCCTGCTCTCCCTCCCTCCCTCCCCACCACCTCCTGCTCTCCCTCCCCCCCACCTCCTGCTCTCCCTCCCCCCCCACCTCCTGCTCTCCCTCCCCCCCCACCTCCTGCTCTCCCTCCCCCCCCCCACCTCCTGCTCTCCCTCCCCCCCCCACCTCCTGCTCTCCCTCCCTCCCTGCCCACCACCACCTCCTGCTCTCCCTCCCTGCCCACCATCCTGCTCTCCCTCCCTCCCTCCCTGCCCACCATCCTGCTCTCCCTCCCTCCCTCCCTGCCCACCACCACCTCCTGCTCTCCCTCCCTCCCTGCCCACCACCACCTCCTGCTCTCCCTCCCTGCCCACCATCCTGCTCTCCCTCCCTCCCTCCCTGCCCACCACCACCTCCTGCTCTCCCTCCCTCCCTGCCCACCACCACCTCCTGCTCTCCCTCCCTCCCTGCCCCCCACCTCCTGCTCTCCCTCCCCCCCACCTCCTGCTCTCCCTCCCCCCCACCTCCTGCTCTCCCTCCCCACCACCTCCTGCTCTCCCTCCCTCCCTGCCCACCTCCTGCTCTCTCTCCCTCCCTCCCTGCCCACCTCCTGCTCTCTCTCCCTCCCTCCCCCCCACCTCCTGCTCTCCCTCCCTCCCTGCCCACCACCACCTCCTGCTCTCCTTGCCCACCACCACATTCAGCTGACTTGGGGTGCACAGGGAAGGTGCCATGGTGGCAGTGGGGCTGGGGCAGGCAGAGGGCACAGGGAAGGTGCCATGGTGGCAGTGGGGCTGGGGCAGGCAGAGGGCACAGGGAAGGTGCCATGGTGGCAGTGGGGCTGGGGCAGGCAGGGGGCACAGGGAAGGTGCCATGGTGGCAGTGGGGCTGGGGCAGGCAGAGGGCACAGGGAAGGTGCCATGGTGGCAGTGGGGCTGGGGTATGCAGGGGGCACAGGGAAGGTGCCATGGTGGCAGTGGGGCTGGGGTATGCAGGGGGCACAGGGAAGGTGCCATGGTGGCAGTGGGGCTGGGGTATGCAGGGGGCACAGGGAAGGTGCCATGGTGGCAGTGGGGCTGGGGTATGCAGGGGGCACAGGGAAGGTGCCATGGTGGCAGTGGGGCTGGGGCAGGCAGGGGGCACAGGGAAGGTGCCATGGTGGCAGTGGGGCTGTGCAGCACCCAGGGGTGCTTGTGCTGTGTGTCACCAATGCTGCCCAGGGCTGGGCAGATTCTTAGAGTCACAGAATGGGTTTGGTTGGAAGGGAGCTCAGAGCTCAGCCAGCTCCAGCCCCCTGCCATGCCCAGGGACCTCTCCCCCCAGCCCAGGCTGCTCAAGGCCTCATCCAGCCTGGTCCTCAGCACCTCCAGCCAGGGGGCAGCCACAGCCTCCCTGGGCAGCCTGTGCCAGGCTCTCCCCAGCCTCCCTGCCAACCATTCCTTCCTCCTCTCCACTCTCCCTCTGCCCTCTCCCAGCTCCAAGCCATTCTCCCTGCTCCTGCCACTCCCAGCCCTTGCCCACAGTCCCTCCCCAGCTCTCCTGGAGCCCTTCAGCTCCTGCAAGGTTGCTCTGAGCTCTGCCTGCAGCCTTCTCTCCTGCAGGCTGCACAGCCCCAACCCTCCCAGCCTGGCCCCACAGGGGAGGCTCTGCAGCCTCTCAGCATCTCTGTGGCCTCCTCTGGAGCCTCTGCAGCAGCTCCAGGTCCTCCTTGTGCTGGGGGCCCCAGGGATGGAGGCAGTGCTGCAGGTGGGGGCTGAGCAGAGCAGAGCAGAGGGGCAGAATCCCCTCCCTGTGCTGCTGCTCTCCCTGCTCTGGCTGCAGCTCAGCACTCAGCTGGCTCTGGGCTGCCAGGGCCCAGTGCTGGCTCCTGGGCACTTTGCCACCCCCTGGCACCCCCAGAGCTGGAGGCAGTGCTGCAGGTGGGGGCTGAGCAGAGCAGGGCAGAGGGGCAGAGTCCCCTCCCTGTGCTGCTGGTCACTGTTTGTGGTCCTGGGCAGGGTCCAGCTCTGGGCTGGGCTCAGTGTCTGTCACTGCCAGGGGTGCAGACCTCATTTCCCCCCCTGTGAAACCACTTTTGGGGGGAGGGGGGGGGGGGGATTTCTGTGCAAGCCTTTTCAGGGCATTTGCTGTGGCCATTGTTTGGCTCAGGAAGCAGCAGCAGGGCTGAGCTGCACCACGTAGGGCTTGGAGGGGAAATACCAACTCCCCACCCACATCCCTGCAGGGATTTCTGGTCCCTGCTGAGTAACCCTGGGAGGGACTGATCCTGTCCTCTGAGCACCCCAGGCTGATCCCAGTGGAGCCAGCACAGCAGCATGGCCTGAAGGCTCCTCTGGAATGCAGCCCTGACCCTCCCCCCCCGGAGGTGATGCCCTCCCAGCACTCCAGCTCTGTGCCAGGGTGCCCCTGGTTGGCATTCACCTGCTGCTCCCTCGCTGGGAAGCAGCCCAGGGGGTTCCCAGCCCCAGCAGCTTGCTGCCACCCCAGCTCTGTGCTGTTCTGTTAGGATCACAGACTGGCTCAGCCTGGAAGTGGCCTCAGAGCTCATCTGCTCCCCTCCCCCCCTGCCATGCCCAGGGGCATCTCTCAACCAGACTTGGTTGCCCAACGTCTCACCCAGCCTGGCCTGGAACACCCCCAGGCAGGAGGCAGCCACAGCCTCCCTGGGCAGCCTGGGCCACAGCCTCAGCTCCCTCCTGCTGGAGAACTTCTGCCTCAGCTCCACTCTGACCCTGCTCTGCCTCAGCTCCAAACCCTTCCCCCCTGGCCTGGCTCCAGCCCCCCTCAGCCAAAGTCTCTCTGCAGCCTCCCTGCAGGATCCCTTCAGGCCCTGGCAGCAGCTCTGAGGTCCCCCTGGAGCCTTCTCCTCCCCAGGCTGCACAGCCCCAGCTCCCTCAGCTGTGCTCCCAGCAGAGCTGCTCCAGCCCTGGCAGCATCTCTGTGGCCTCCCCTGGCCTCACTCCACAGCTCTGTGGCCTCCTCCTGCTGGGGACAGCAGAGCTGGAGGCAGGGCTGGGGGTGGGGGCAGAGCAGAGCCCAGGGGCAGGATCCCCCCTGCTGCCCTCTGCCCACCCTACTCTGGCTGCAGCAGAGAGCTGTCCTCAAGCTGCTCCAGGGGAGGTTCAAGTTGGCCACAAGGAGAAACTTCTCCCCTGGAAGGGTTCTCCAAGCCTGGCCCAGGCTGCCCAGGTGGAGTCCCCAGGGCTGGAGATGTTCCAGGAACCTGTGCCCATGGCCCCTGGGGCCAGGCTTTGGTGCCCATGGCGGGGTTGGGCTGCTGCTTGGACTCAGTGACCTCAGAGCTCTTCTCCAACCCAAGCAAGTCCCTGCTGGGCTCTGGGGATGGGGACAGCCTGCTGGGGCAGAGCTTGTTCCTCACATCCAATCCCAATCTGCTCTGAAGCCATTGCCCCTGGGCCTGGCCCTGCAGGCCTTGGGGAGCAGTCTCTCTCCATCCCTCCTGTAGCCCCCTCCAGGTCCTGGCAGGCTGCTCTGAGGTCCCCCTGGAGCCTTCTCCTCTCCAGGCTGCACAGCCCCAGCTCCCTCAGCCTGGTGGCAAAGAGCCTGCTTGAAGTCACTCTCCCTGCTGGCAGCTTCCTCCCAGCAGCACAGATCCCTGCAGCCAGCATGGGCCCAGGACCCATCCAGCACATCACCATGGACACTGCTGGCCACCCCCAGCTGCTGCTGGCAGCAGTGAAGCGCTGGGAGCTGGGGCTCCAGGCTGTTCATTAACCTGCTGCCATGGTTAGCACTCGGGGTGGTGCTGAAGAGGTTTCCCAGCGTGGGCTGGGAGGGCACAGGCAGCACTCAGCAGCAGGAGCTGGCTGTGCATGGAGCTGGCAGCTCAGTGCCTGGCTGTATCCAAGCCCTGAGGACAAAGCCTGGGGGGTGCTGGGTGCTGAGCAGCTCCCCAGGAGCCAGCAGAGCCTCTTGCAGCCCTCAGGCAGCTGTGTGCTGGCTGCAGCCAGAGCAGGGTGGGCAGAGGGCAGCAGGGGGGATCCTGCCCCTGGGCTCTGCTCTGCCCCCACCCCCAGCCCTGCCTCCAGCTCTGCTGTCCCCAGCAGGAGGAGGCCACAGAGCTGTGGAGGGAGGCCAGGGGAGGCCACAGAGATGCTGCCAGGGCTGGAGCAGCTCTGCTGGGAGCACAGCTGAGGGAGCTGGGGCTGTGCAGCCTGGGGAGGAGAAGGCTCCAGGGGGACCTCAGAGCTGCTGCCAGGAGCTGAAGGGATCCTGCAGGGAGGCTGCAGAGAGACTTTGGCTGAGGGGGTCTGGAGCCAGGCCAGGGGGGAAGGGTTTGGAGCTGAGGCAGAGCAGGGTCAGAGTGGAGCTGAGGCAGAAGTTCTCCAGCAGGAGGGAGCTGAGGCTCTGGCCCAGGCTGCCCAGGGAGGCTGTGGCTGCCTCCTGCCTGGGGGGGTTGCAGGCCAGGCTGGGTGAGGCCTTGGGCAGCCTGGGCTGGGGGGAGGGCAGGGGGATTGAAGCAGATGAGCTCTGAGGTCCCTTCCAAGCTGAGCCAGTCTGTGACTCCATGGCCAGAGGACAGGATCAGCCCAAAGGCCATGGGCAAGCATTTGGCTCTGCTGACTGGTCCAGCAGCCCCCACTGTGGTGCTGGCCTGCCCTGGAGGGGGTCCTGCTGGTTGCTGGAGGCTGGCAGGATGAATCCCACCACCCCTCACTGGGGGTGGCAGCAGGGTGAGGAGGAGGTGAAGCTGGGTGCACTGCAGCAGTCTGTGGGGTGGGGCAGGCAGCAAGTGTGATGGGAAGGGCTGAGAGTGTGAAGGCTGTGGCTGGGTGGGTGCAGCAGCACCATGGGGTGCTCAGCACCAGCCTGAGTGCGAGTTCCAGGAGCCCTGACCGCACATAAATGTGAGGAAGGGGGTGGTGGAGCAGGGTGCCTGGGGAAGGGGTGGGGAGGGGGATGTGGAGGGCACTGCCCAGCTGCTTGTGAGGGCCAGAAGGGGGTTTTGTAGCCACAGTTTCTTCAGGGAAGAGGAGGTGGCCCTGAGCTCAGCACTGCTGGGGCTGCACCTCCAGTCCTGGGGTCAGTTCTGGGCTCCTCACTCCCAGAAGGGCATTGAGAGGATGAACCAGGGCCAGGGAAGGGCAACCAAGCTGGGGAGAAGAGGGCTGGGGAGGAGCAGCTGAGGGCCCTGGGGCTGTGCAGCCTGGAGCAGAGGAGGCTGAGGGAGACCTCCTTGCTCTCTGCAGCTCCCTGAGAGGAGGCTGCAGGGAGGTTGGGGCTGGGCTCTGCTGCCCAGGCTCAGGGGATGGAAGGAGAGGAACTGGCCTGGAGCTGTGCCAGGGGAGGCTGAGGTTGGAGAGGAGGAACAATTCCTTTGGTGGCAGAGTGGTCAGGGCCTGGCAGAGGCTGCCCAGGGAGGTGGTGGAGTCCCCGTGGCTGGAGGGGTCCCAGAGCCCTGTGGCCATGGCACTGGGGGCCAGGGTTTGGTGCCCAGGGTGGGGTTGGGCTGCTGCTTGGCCTGGATGATCCTGGAGGTTTTTTCCACCCCAAAGCATTCTGTGATTGGCATTGCCAGGGCAAGCCTGGGGAGCTCGTTTCTGCCAGGGGTGGAGTGGTTTGCAGGGTGCTGAGCTGCTCAGCTGGTCTGCAGAGGCTGCAGGCACCCCAGCAGATGGAGGGGGGTTGGGAACTGGCTGCTTCCGGCTGTTGCTGTCCCTTGTGATAAGAAACCGAAGCCCAAACCGAGATATGAAGCAGGCAGGGGAAGCAGGGAGCCCTCCTGTGCCGAGTCGTTGGTGCTTGGCCCCTCTGCTGGGTCCCTTGGTAACCTTCTCCGTGCCCAGAGCCCAGGGACCCACCCTGCTGGTGTCCCCTGTGCCTCCAGCCCCTGCCCAGCTGGTGCCACACTGGCACAGCCTTTGCTCCCCATGCCCTCCCCCCCCAGCAGCACAGAGCTGCCAGGGCTGGCAGGGAGCTCAGGGCTCAGCCAGCCCCAAGCCCCTGCCATGGGCAGGGACACCTCACACCACAGCAGGTTGCTCACAGCCACCTCCAGCCTGGCTGCAAACACCTCCAGGCATCAGCAGGAGGCTTCCACCACCTCCCTGGGCAGCCTGGGCCAGGCTCTCACCACCCTCCTGCCCAACAACTTCTTCCTCACAGCCAATCTCCAGCTCTCCACTGCTCCTTTTGCTCCAGCCCCCCCAGACCTGTCCCTCCCTCACCCCCTCCAAAGTCCCTCCCCAGCTTTCCTGCAGCCCCCTGCAGCTCCTGGAAGGCCACCAGAAGGTCTCCCTGGAGCCTTCTCCTCTGCAGCCTGCACCACCCCAGCTCCCTCAGGCTGTGCTCAGAGCAGCTCCAGCCCTGCTGCCCCTTGGTGCTCCTGGGGGTGCCCAGCTCCTCACCTGCCCTCTCTCCTTTCTGCCCTTCCAGGCTCTGCTTTCTCCCCGGAGGCCAAGCTGAGAGCCACCTGGGATGAAGGTCCTCCTCCTGCTCCTTCTCTCCCCTCTCCAAGGTAGTCTGCCCCAGGCACACCTTGCCCTGGGATGCTGGGCCAGGCTTGGGCAGCTGGGAGTAATTGGCAGCCCCAGAGCTTGGTGCAGGAGGGCACCCAGCCGGGGGCTGCCCAGGGGGAAAGCAGCCTGTGGGGTCTCTGGGACAGGATGGATCCTTCCCAGGGAAAGGAGATGCTCTCCATCCATCCTTTCCAGGCGTGGAGAGGTCCTCTGCCAGTCTGTGCCAGGCAGTGGCACCTGGCAGGGGGTGGTGCCCAGAGCCAGGAGCTCCTGCAGCCCCCGGAGCCTGCCGTGGCCGCAGGAAGGGCAGGGAGGAGGTGGCCAGTGCCCCCCCCCAGCCCATCCAGGGCAGGGTCCTGGGGGTGCCACGTGTGAGGACTGTGGTGCCATGGGGTTTTGCCAGGGCTTGGGCCCCCCTGCAGCTCGCCCCCCTGCCTGTGCCACGCAGGGGTGGGAGGCAGCAGCCAGCGCCGAGAGGACTTTCGCTTCTGCGGCGACCGCAACCAGACCCAGGAGAGCTTCGTGGTCTACGAGCATGGCCCTGCCACCATCTCCATCCAGAACACAGCCCAGGCCCTCACCATCAAGAGGCCCTTTGTGCCCAGCAGGAGGAACTCTTCCTACAAGTACCCCCTGCCCCCTGCCCTGGGCAGGTACCGCTTCTGCCTCTACTGGTTCAAGGCCAACCGGAGCCTGCGGCTGGCGTACGGCAAGCAGAGCTTCCTCCTGGGTGTGGACCTCCCCAGCAGCATCCCCCAGGGCAAGGAGAGGCAGGGGGCTGAGAGGACCAGCAGCTCCATCTTCAACGTGTCCTACATCTCCAAGGGTGGGAAGAACACCTCCCTGGACAGTGCAGCCGAATACTTCTTCCCTGGTAAAAGCCCTTTGAAGCCCCGAGAGGGAAGCCCCAGCCCAAGGGGTGATGGTTGGCAGCACCTGGAGTTGAGCCAGCAGTGTGCCCAGGTGGCCAAGAAGGCCACCAGCAGCCTGGCCTGGAGCAGCAGTGGTGTGGCCAGCAGGAGCAGGGAGGTGATGGTGCCCCTGGGCTGGGCACACCTCAAAGCCTGGGTTCAGTTCTGGGCTCCTCGCTCCCAGCAGGACCCTGAGGAGCTGGAGCAGGGCCAGGGAAGGGCAACAGGGCTGGGGAAGGGTCTGGAGAGCAGGGCTGGGGAGGGAGGAGCAGCTGAGGGAGCTGGGCTGGGGGTGAGCAGCCTGGAGCAGAGGAGGCTGAGGGAGACCTCCTTGCTCTCTGCAGCTCCCTGGGAGGAGGCTGCAGGGAGGTTGGGGCTTGGGCTCTGCTCCCCAGGCTCAGGGGATGGAAGGAGAGGAACTGGGCTGGAGCTGTGCCAGGGGAGGCTGAGGTTGGAGAGGAGGCAAAATGTCTTTGGTGTCAGAGTGGTGAGGGCCTGGCAGAGGCTGCCCAGGGAGGTGGTGGAGTCCCCATGGCTGGAGGTGCTGCAGAGCCCTGTGGCCATGGCACTGGGGGCCAGGGGCTGGTGCCCAGGCTGGGGCTGGGCTGCTGCCTGGCCTGGATGCTCTCAGAGAGCTTTTCCCACCCAAAGAATTCCATGGGTCTGTGACTCTCTGGCCAGCAGCAGAGCATTGGTGGTGTCCTCTGTGTGTGCTGCTGCCCAAGCATGTGAAGGCAGGGGTGGGGGTGGGGGTGGGGGTGGGGGGGACCCAGCTTTGCTTGGAGGAGCCCAGAGGCAGCCCCTGGCACCCAGGCTGCCTAGAGACGAAGGCAGAGATTTCCAACCATGCTTTGCCCCCTAGAGCCCTGGGAAGCTCCTGTGCTCTGAAGAGGTCTGAGTGTCCTGTCTGCAGTGCCAGGCACCTTGCTGGCCCTGGTGGCTGTGGTGTGGGAGCCAGGCTGTGTGTGACAGGAGGAGCCCCTGTGGGTTGGGGTCCGCAAGCTCGGGGTCGCCTGGAAGCCTTCTGCTTCGTGCCGCGGCGCCTGGCTGGCTTGTGGGGCACGGAGGAGCCAGCCTCAGGCCCTGTGTTTGATGCCATTTCCTCTGGTGTGACCATCAGCCTCTCCAGAGAGCATGCCTGTGTGGGAGGAGGAGGTGGAGCAGCAGCTGAGCACCTTGGACACCCTCCTTGCCCAGCCCCCCCTGCCAGCCACGGCAGCCACGGAGCAGCAGCTGCTTCGGCGGTGGGTTCCCAGCTCCCACCCTTCCTCCTCCTCCTCCTCCTGCTGCATCCCACTCAACTGCCCCCCCTTCCCCAACAGCAAACTGGAGGAGCTGGAGGAGGCCCTGGCCAAGGTGGAGCTGGAAGGGCAGAACCAGACCTTCGGGAAGGCCACCGTGCACGCCACCGTCCTGCGGGTGCAGCCCTCTGGGGCTCCTCAGCCCCTGGCCTTCGCTTCCCCCAGAGAGGTGGGTGCTGGGCAGCCTGCCCTGGCAGCCAGGAGCCAGGCTCTGCTGCCCCCCGGGTCCTGCCCGTGACAAAGCTCTGCTGGCAGGCAGGGGCAGAGGTGCACGGCTTCGCGGTGGAGCTGCCCAGCAGCCTCTTCGTGGTGCTGAAGGAGAGGGAGGAGGTGGAGCACAGGGTGCTGCTGGTGGACATCAACAGCCAGACCATCTTCCAGGTAACAGCCACCCGGGCGGCCTGCCGGGGCTGCCCTCCCTTCTGCCAGGGGCCTCTGGTGGCACAGGGCAGCAGGGATGTTGGCCAGGCCCCGGGGGGGGGGGCTGGGGGCTTGGCTGTAGAGGATGCTTAGATGATGAGCTGGAAGGAAAGAGGCACAAGAGGCAGCTTCGTGCCTGGCAGGGCTCCCTCCCCCTCTGCCACCAGGGCTGCTCAGCCCACAGCTGGAGTCCTGTGTCCAGCTCTGGGCTCCTCAGGTCAGGAAAGAGGTTGAGCTGCTGGAAGGTGTCCAGAGAAGGGCAACAAAGCTGGGGAGGGGTCTGGGGCACAGCCCTGTGAGGAGAGGCTGAGGGAGCTGGGGTTGCTTAGCCTGGAGAGGAGGAGGCTCAGGGGAGACCTTCTTGCTCTCTGCAACTCCCTGCAGGGAGGTTGCAGCCAGGTGGGGGTTGGTCTCTTCTCCCAGGCAGCCAGCACCAGAACAAGAGGCCACAGTCTCAAGCTGTGCCAGGGGAGGTTTGGGCTGGAGGGGGGGGAAGAAATTCTCCCCAGCCAGAGAGATTGGCCCTGGGGATGTGCTGCCCAGGGGGGTGGTGGAGTCCCCAGCCCTGGGGGTGGATTGGATGTGGCACTTGGAGCCATGGCTGAGCTGTCAGGAGGGGCTGGGTGCTGGGTTGGACTGGATGAGCCATGAGGTCTTTTCCAGCCTGGTTGATCCTGTGGTCTCCTCTGCTTCTCCAACAGGATGCCAACAGCAGCCAGGTGCTGGGGGACAGGGTGGTTGGCATCTCCCTGGTGGACAGGGTCGTGGCCAACCTCTCCGAGCCGCTGCTCCTCACTTTCTTCCACGAGCAGCTGCCGGTAGGTGGGGAAACAACCTCCTGGTCCTGATCCCACCAGCGGTGGAGGCTCAGAGGAGGGCTTAGGCCCTGCCAGCTTAGAGAAGAGTCACAATCCAGCAGGTCCTTGCCTTGTCCTGTCCAGGCTTTGCTTCAGCTTCTGGGGCTGTATCATGATCGTGGCTTCACCGCTGGTGGCACTGCCTGTGCCAGCTCAGGAGGTGCTGCCCTGCAGATGTGTGGCCTCCAGGGCTGGAGAGTGCTCTGAGTTCACATTCCCTTGGCTCAGGCACGGCCCTGGCAGCTGCCTGCTCAGAGCTGAACTCTCTGCTGGGAGCGGGGGACCCGGGAGGGAGGGATCTGCTCCCCGGCTGCCTCTTGCCTGCAGCCTGCTCTCCTGCTGTGAGATGGTTTTGGCCTCCTGAGGCCATCTCTCCTCCTGCCCCACGTTCTGCCCTGTCAGATGTGGTGGTGGAGCAGCAGGCCCCCAGCTGCTGCTGATCAGGGGCCCTGGTTCTGTCGTTGCAGGGGAACGTGACCCCGCTCTGCGTCTTCTGGCAGGAGGGCACCGCGGGTGAGTGCTGCTGGGCACCCCGCAGCCAGGGCTGCCCTCGCTCCTCCCACAGGGGAGCCTCTGCTGGCAGGGGCTCTGCACCTCCCTTCCCTGCCCCAGCTCCACAAACCTTCCCCATGGGCATCATTGCAGCATTTCCCCTCCCCTGCCATAGGCGACCTAAGAGCTTTAGGATGGGCCTGATGCTGAGGGTGCTGAGCGGGGGCTTGGCACGGGACAGGCTGGGAGCTTCACTTCAGAGTCACAGAGCAGCCAGGGCTGGCAGGGAGCCCAAGGCTCAGGCAGCTCCAAGCCCCTGCCACGGGCAGGGACACCTCACCCCACAGCAGGTTGCTCACAGCCACCTCCAGCCTGGCTGCAAACACCTCCAGGCATCAGCAGGAGGCTTCCACCACCTCCCTGGGCAGCCTGGGCCAGGCTCTCACCACCCTCCTGCCCAACAACTTCTTCCTCACAGCCAATCTCCAGCTCCCCACTTCTCCTTTTGCTCCAGCCCCCCCAGTCCTGTCCCTCCCTCACCCCCTCCAAAGTCCCTCCCCAGCTTTCCTGCAGCCCCCTGCAGCCCCTGCAAGGCCACCAGAAGCTCTCCCTGGAGCCTTCTCCTCTGCAGCCTGCACAACCCCAACTCTCTCAGGCTGTGCTCAGAGCAGAGCAGCTCCAGCCCTCTGCTCAGCCTCCTGGCCTCCTCCCTGCCATGGCCACCTTGCCCTGAAGATCCATCCCCCCCTTGCTGCTCACCAGGGTCTCTTCCTCTCTCTTGCACAGGCAGCTCTGGCAGCTGGGACAGCTATGGTTGTACCACCAGGGTGAGGAGCAGACAGACAGAGTGCAGCTGCAACCACCTCACCTACTTTGCTGTGCTGATGGTGGGTAGCACCCATCCTGCAGCTCTCCATGCCATGCCCACTGGCTGCTCTTCCTCACCATCTCTCCTTCCTCCTCCTCAGGTGTCCTCCCCAGAGATCACCTCCATCCACAGGGATTACCTGAGCATCATCAGCTACATTGGCTGCCTGATCTCAGCTTTGGCCTCCATCTGCACCATCCTCTTCCTCTACTTCAGGTAGGAGCTGGCAGTTCCACCCCACACCTCTGTCTGCATCTTGGCCATCATCTCTGCCCCTGGGCTGGTCACAAGGTCTCCCAATCATGCAATGGTTTGGGTTGGAAAAGCTCTCCAAGAGCATCCAGTCCAACCAGCAGCCCAGCCCTGCCCTGGCCAGCACAGAACCCCAGGGCTGGCAGGGACCCCAAGGCTCAGCCAGCTCCAAGCCCCTGCCATGGGCAGGGACACCTCACACCGCAGCAGGTTGCTCACAGCCACCTCCAGCCTGGCTGCAAACACCTCCAGGCATCAGCAGGAGGCTTCCACCACCTCCCTGGGCAGCCTGGGCCAGGCTCTCACCACCCTCCTGCCCAACAACTTCTTCCTCACAGCCAATCTCCAGCTCCCCACTGCTCCTTTGGCTCCAGCCCCCCCAGGCCTGTCCCTCCCTCACCCCCTCCAAAGTCCCTCCCCAGCTTTCCTGCAGCCCCCTGCAGCCCCTGCAAGGCCACCAGAAGCTCTCCCTGGAGCCTTCTCCTCTGCAGCCTGCACAACCCCAACTCTCTCAGGCTGTGCTCAGAGCAGAGCAGCTCCAGCCCTCTGCTCAGCACCCTGGCCCTGCTCTGGACACCTCCCAGCCCCTCCAGAGCCTTCCTGGCACAGAGGCTGCAGAGCTGGGCACAGAGCTGCAGCTGTGGGCTCAGCAGAGTGGAGCAGAGAGGCAGAATCCCCTCCCTGGCCCTGCTGGCCACACTTCTGCTGCTGCAGCCCAGGCTCTGCTTGGCTCTCTGGGCTGCAAGTGCTCCCTGCTGGCTGCTGCTGAGCCTCTCCTCCCCCAGCACCCTCAGAGCCTTCTGCTCTCCAGCCTGCACAACCCCAACTCGCTCAGGCTGTGCTCAGAGCAGCTCCAGCCCTCTGCTCCTCCTCCCTTCCCTTCCTTGACACCACGTCCCAGAGGGGCACACTGGCAGGTTCCCTGAAGCCCTCCGGGGGTGATGGCTTCAGCACCTCCCTGGACAGCTCCCTCCGGGCTGCAGGCTGTGGCCTGGCTGCGGCGCGCTGGAGCCCTGCTGGAAGGGAGCAGAGCTCTTGCTCAGTTCTCCTGCTGGCTGCTCCAAGCACTGCCTGTGTCCAGGGCTTTGGGAGAAGCACTCTGCGGGTTGTTATGGATCTGGCAAGCAGCAGCCCACAAAGACCTTCCCCGGGCCCTGCTGGAGAGGAGGAGAAGCTTCTGAGTCATGCCTCTGGTCAGAGGGTGGTTCAGAGGTGAAATGAGATCACTGCTCCTTTCCTACCCTCCCTGGGGCAGCTGGGGGGACCTCAGCTGGCAGGGGTAGAGTGTGGTGGTCCCAGCCTGGGGGGATAGGCTCTCACTCCTGGAGAGCTCTGCCTCTCAGGTCTGGGGGATCACAGAACCACAGAGACATTCAGGCTGGGAGAGACCCTCAGGAGCACCAGGCCCAACCCAGAGCCCTACCCTGCAAGGCTCAGCCCCAAACCACAGCCCCAAGCACCACAGCCAAACCACCCTGAAACACAGCCAGGGCTGGGGACTCCACCACCTCCCTGGGCAGCACTTTCCAGTCCCTGACCACTCCTGCTGGGAAGAAACCTTTCCTACTGTCCAGCCTGAGCCTCCCCAGGGGCAGCTTGAGGCCATTGCCTCTTCTTCTGTCACTGACTCCCTCTGAGAGTACTGAGGATGTTGATGGCACCAAGCTGGGAGGCTTGGCTGAGCCAGCTGCAGGCTGTGAGGCCTTTCAGAGACCTGGAGGGGCTGAGAGCTGGGCAGGGAGGAAGCTGCTGAGGCTGAAGCAGGAGGAGAGCAGAGTCCTGCAGCTGGGCAGGAAGAGCAAACTGCAGCAGCAGAGGCTGGGAGGGGATCTGCTGGAGAGCAGCCCCCAGGAGAAGGAGCTGGCAGTGCTGCTGGGCAGCAAGGGCTGCAGGGCACAGCAATGAGCCCTGGGGGCCAGGAAGGCCAAGGGGGTCCTGGGGGGCACTCAGCAGAGTGTGGCCAGCAGGGCCAGGGAGCTTCTCCTCCCCCTCTGCTCTGCCCTGCCCTGCCCTGGGGAGGCCACAGCTGGAAGACTGCCTCCAGCTCTGGGCTCCCCAGCTCCAGAGGGACAGGGATCTGCTGCAGAGAGGCCAAGGGAGGGCTCCAAGGCTGCTGAAGGGACTGCAGCACTGCCTGGGCAGGAGAGGCTGAGAGCCCTGGGGGGGTGCAGTGTGCAGAGGAGAAGGCTGAGAGGGATCTGAGCAATGTCTCTCCAGAGCTGAGGGCTGGGGGGCAGGAAGGGAGGCACGGGGACAGCCTCTGCTCACTGTGCCCTGGGGGAGCACAAGAGGCAAGGGCTGGAAACTGCAGCCCAGGAGCTTCCAGCTCAGCAGGAGGAAGAACTTCTTGGCTGGGAGGCTGCCAGAGGCCTGGAGCAGGCTGCCCAGAGAGGTTGTGGAGTCTCCTGCTCTGGAGCCTTCCCAGCCCTGGCTGGATGTGTTCCTGTGCCCCCTGGGCTGGGCTCTGTGCTCCTGCTCTGGCAGGGGCTGGCACTGGGAGCTCTCCAGAGGTCCCTTCCAACCCCTCACCCCCTGGGAGCTGGGAGCTTCTCCTCCCCCTGGGCTCTGCCCTGGGGAGCAGCCAGAGGAGCTGGGCAGGATGCAAACCACTGCCTGCAAACCTCCTGGGGGAGCTTCCCACAAGCCACAGAGAGCTGTTGGTGGGAAGAGACCTCTCAGGTGGTGGAGCCCAACCCTTCCCCCAGCCCTGCCCAGGTCACCAATGGCCCTCAGCTCCAGCCCCTGGCACCCTGTGGGGCGCTGCAGATGCTGGCCAGGCCTGGAGGTGAGGTCTGCCCCTCTTTGCCTCCTGCAGGAGCAAGCAGCGGGACCAGGTCACCAGCATGCACATCCACTGCAACCTGCTGGGGGCCATCTTCCTCCTGGATGTCTCCTTCCTCCTCTCTGAGCACTTGGCCTCGGGCAGTGAGGCCACCTGCAGGGCTGGGGGGCTGCTGCTGCACTTCTCCCTGCTCAGCTGCCTCACCTGGATGGGCATTGAGGGCTACAACCTCTACAGGCTCGTGGTGGAGGTCTTCAACGCCTACCACGAGCGCCTCCTCCTCAAGCTCTGCCTGGTGGGCTGGGGTGAGCACGGGGTGGGAGGTGGCAGAGGCACCCTGGGGCCCCAGGGCACGGTGGGGGTGGGCACCTAAGTCAGTCCCACCATATCTGGTGCCCAGGTGGGGATGGAGGCACAGCTGTGCCCTGCAGGCAGAGGGAGCTTTGTGGCAGGAGACTCAGCGGCTGAGAGCAGAGGCTGGTGCTGGAGCAAGGGAGGTGGGGAGGGGGCACCCAGGAAGGGAGACCACTCTTTGGGGGGGGTGGGGTGGTCTTTAAGTACTGTCTTTAAGCTGCCAAGAAGCCCCCAGGACAGCCCAGGGAGCATGGGCTGCATGCAGGAGGCACCCAGGCAGCCCTGCTGGGCCCGGGGCAGGAGGCTGTGCTGTGGATCTCCATCATCTCCCCTGGCCTCTGGAGACCTCCCAAGGCTGGCACTGGGGCAGCACAGCTGCCTGCCAGGCTGGGGCTGGCTGCCAGGCTGGGGATGCCAGGCTGGGGCTGGCTGCCTGGGGCTGCCCCCAGCTGCCCTTGCTGGGTGCTCCCTCCTCGCATCCCCCTTGGCAGGGAGCACCTTGGGTTGTAGCCTGCAGGGTCCCAGGGGGGCCAGGGGGGCAGGCTGGTTGCTTCACTCTCTTCTTGCCACTCAGGGCTGCCCTTCCTCTGCGTGGCACTGATCTTCCTGAGCAGCTGGACACACTATGGCCCCTTCTCCATTCCCATCCACCAGCCCTCGGGTGCCAAGGCCACCTCTGCCACCATGTAAGTCCTGGCACCCTGGCTGCCTGCTCACTGCCCTCTGGTGACCACAGGCAGCAGCTTGGACCTTCAGCAGGACCTCCCTGAGCCCCCTGTGGCTTTCCTGGGGGGTTGGGTTTGGGTGGCTTTTCTGGGGGGCACTCAGCAGAGTGTGGCCAGCAGGGCCAGGGAGCTTCTGCTCCCCCTCTGCTCTGCCCTGCCCTGCCCTGGGGAGGCCACAGCTGGCAGACTGCCTCCAGCTCTGGGCTCCCCAGCTCCAGAGGGACAGGGATCTGCTGCAGAGAGGCCAAGGGAGGGCTCCAAGGCTGCTGAAGGGACTGCAGCACTGCCTGGGCAGGAGAGGCTGAGAGCCCTGGGGGGGTGCAGTGTGCAGAGGAGAAGGCTGAGAGGGATCTGAGCAATGTCTCTCCAGAGCTGAGGGCTGGGGGGCAGGAAGGGAGGCACAGGGACAGCCTCTGCTCACTGTGCCCTGGGGGAGCACAAGAGGCAAGGGCTGGAAACTGCAGCCCAGGAGCTTCCAGCTCAGCAGGAGGAAGAACTTCTTGGCTGGGAGGCTGCCAGAGGCCTGGAGCAGGCTGCCCAGAGAGGTTGTGGAGTCTCCTGCTCTGGAGCCTTCCCAGCCCTGGCTGGATGTGTTCCTGTGCCCCTGGGCTGGGCTCTGTGCTCCTGCTCTGGCAGGGGCTGGCACTGGGAGCTCTCCAGGGGTCCCTTCCACCCCCTCCCACCCTGTGGTGCTGTGGTGGTGGTTGGGGGATAGCTCCTCCCTGTTTGACTGCAGCTGGGTGCTTGCAGCACATCTTTGTGCTCCCCCCAGCCCCTCTAGCTCCTGTCCCCATGGGGTGGCAGAGAGAGCTCTGCCCTCTGCCCCTTGCTCCTCGCTCCTGGTGCCATGCAGAAGGCCACCAGCACCCTGCCTGGCCTGGGTCAGGGGCAGTGTGGGCAGCAGGTCAGGGCTGTGATTGTCACCCTCTGCTCAGCACTGCTGAGGCCACACCTCGAAGCCTGGGGTCAGTTTTGGGTCTCCCACTCCTAGCAGGGCCCTGAGGAGCTGGGGCAGGGCCAGGGAAGGGCAACCAAGGTGGGGAAGGGTCTGGAGGAGAGGGCTGGGGGGGAGGAGCAGCTGAAGGAGCTGGGGGGGTTGAGCCTGGAGCAGAGGAGGCTGAGGGAGACCTCCTTGCTCTCTGCAGCTCCCTGAGAGGAGGCTGCAGGGAGGTTGGGCTTGGGCTCTGCTGCCCAGGCTCAGGGGATGGAAGGAGAGGAACTGGCCTGGAGTTGTGCCAGGGGAGGCTGAGGTTGGAGAGGAGGCAAAATGTCTTTGGTGGCAGAGGGGTCAGGCAGTGGTTGGTCAGCAAGGGACAGGAGAAGAGGAAATGGCTTCAAGCTGTGCCAGGGGAGGCTCAGGCTGGAGCTTAGGAACAGTTCCTTCCTAGGAAGGGTTCTCAGGGCCTGGCCCAGGCTGCCCAGGGGGGTGGTGGAGGCTCCATCCCCGGAGGGGATTCAGAGCTGCCTGGGGGTGGTTTGGTGGCAGTGGCTCAGCAGCCCTGGTGACAGCCTGAGCTCTGGGGGGGGAGAGGGGAGAGTTGGGGTCCTGGCTTGAGCTGCAGGGTCACACTCTGGTGACACCCTGAGCTCTGTTGGGGGGCAGGGGAGGGTTGGGGTCCTGGCTGAGCTGCAGGGTCACAGCCTGGTGACACCCTGAGCTCTGGCAGGGGGGGCAGGGGAGGGTTGGGGTCCTGGCTGAGCTGCAGGGTCACACTCTGGTGACACCCTGAGCTGTGTTGGGGGGGCAGGGGGAGGGTTGGGATCCTGGCTGAGCTGCAGGGTCACACTCTGGTGACACCCTGAGCTGTGCTGGGGGGACAGGGGAGGGTTGGGGTCCTGGCTCAGCTGCAGGGTCACAGCCTGGTGACACCCTGAGCTCTGTTGGGGGGCAGGGGGAGGGTTGGGGCCCTGGCTGAGCTGCAGGGTCACTCCCTGGTGACACCCTGAGCTCTGTTGGGGGGGAGGGGAGGGTTGGGGTCCTGGCTGAGCTGCAGGGTTACACTCTGGTGACACCCTGAGCTCTGTTGGGGGGGAGGGGAGGGTTGGGGTCCTGGCTGAGCTGCAGGGTTACACTCTGGTGACACCCTGAGCTCTGTTGGGGGGGCAGGGGAGGGTTGGGGTCCTGGCTGAGCTGCAGGGTCACACTCTGGTGACACCCTGAGCTGTGTTGGGGGGGCAGGGGAGGGTTGGGGTCCTGGCTGAGCTGCAGGGTTACACTCTGGTGACACCCTGAGCTCTGTTGGGGGGCAGGGGAGGGTTGGGGCCCTGGCTGAGCTGCAGGGCCTCCCCAGCTGCCTGCTCTCCTCCTGCAGCTGCTGGCTCACCAGCCCCCTGCTGCACAAGGTGGTCAACCTGGGCTTCTTCAGCCTGGTGCTGCTCTTCAACTCGGCCATGCTGGGGGCCATGCTGCGGGAGCTGCTGCGCCAGAGCCAGAGGGGCCACAAGCTCCAGCACCTCCTGGCCCTGCTGGGGCTCAGCACCCTGCTGGGCATCCCCTGGGCCTTGGTCTTCTTCTCCTTCGCTGCCGGCGCCTTCCGCATCGCCTCCCTCTACGCCTTCACCATCATCAACTCCCTCCAAGGTGAGCCCTGGGGGGGCTCCAGGACCCCCTCCCCTGGCACTCCCTGCTGCTCCTGGCCCTCCAAGGGGGCTTCCCTCACCCTTCCTTCTTCTTCTCCCCAGGCTTCCTCATCTTCCTCTGGTACTGGACCATGGTGCTGCAGGCCAGGAAGTGCCCTGACTCCCAGAGCAGCTCCGACAGTGCCAAGCTGCAGCCCAACAGCAGCCAGAGCTGAGCCCGGGGCTGCCCAGGCCCTGCCGTGCCCGGGGGCTGCCCGTGCAGAGGGTGCCCATGGGAAGGTGGCAGCCAGGCTGTGCCATGCCCGGGGGCTGCCTGTGCAGAGGGTGCCCATGGGAAGGTGGCAGCCAGGCTGTGCCATGCCCGGGGGCTGCCCGTGCAGAGGGGGTCCCCGGGAAGGTGGCAGCCAGGCTGTGCCATGCCCAGGGGCTGCCCGTGCAGAGGGTGCCCATGGGAAGGTGGCAGCCAGGCTGTGCCATGCCCGGGGGCTGCCTGTGCAGAGGATGCCCATGGGAAGGTGGCAGCCAGGCTGTGCCATGCCCGGGGGCTGCCCGTGCAGAGGGTGCCCATGGGAAGGTGGCAGCCAGGCTGTGCCATGCCCGGGGGCTGCCTGTGCAGAGGGTGCCCATGGGAAGGTGGCAGCCAGGCTGTGCCATGCCCGGGGGCTGCCCGTGCAGAGGGTGCCCATGGGAAGGTGGCAGCCAGGCTGTGCCATGCCCGGGGGCTGCCCGTGCAGAGGATGCCCCCGGGAAGGTGGCAGCCAGGCTGTGCCATGCCCGGGGGCTGCCCGTGCAGAGGGTGCCCATGGGAAGGTGGCAGCCAGGCTGTGCCGTGCCCGGGGGCTGCCCGTGCAGAGGGTGCCCCTGGGAAGGTGGCAGCCAGGCTGTGCCATGCCCGGGGGCTGCCCGTGTAGAGGGTGCCCATGGGAAGGTGGCAGCCAGGCCCTGCCATGCCCAGGGGCTGCCCGTGCAGAGGGTGCCCATGGGAAGGTGGCAGCCAGGCTGTGCCATGCCCGGGGGCTGCCCGTGCAGAGGGTGCCCATGGGAAGGTGGCAGCCAGGCTGTGCCATGCCCGGGGGCTGCCCGTGCAGAGGGTGCCCATGGGAAGGTGGCAGCCAGGCTGTGCCATGCCCGGGGGCTGCCTGTGCAGAGGGTGCCCCTGGGAAGGTGGCAGCCAGGCTGTGCCATGCCCGGGGGCTGCCCGTGTAGAGGGTGCCCATGGGAAGGTGGCAGCCAGGCCCTGCCATGCCCAGGGGCTGCCCGTGCAGAGGGTGCCCATGGGAAGGTGGCAGCCAGGCTGTGCCATGCCCGGGGGCTGCCCGTGCAGAGGGTGCCCATGGGAAGGTGGCAGCCAGGCTGTGCCATGCCCGGGGGCTGCCCACCTAGGGGGTGCCCATGGGAAGGTGGCAGCCAGGCTGTGCCATGCCCGGGGGCTGCCCACCTAGGGGGTGCCCATGGGAAGGACCAACGCTGGCTGCTTTGTTACTGCCCCTTAGGGAGCCGCGGCGGGGCCGAGCCCCTCCCCTCCGCCTGCCCCCTCCCCACGATTCCCAGCCGGGCAGCTTGGCATCCCATCCCTCGGCTTGGCATCCTCGGGGGCTGCCGGAGGGACGGGAAGGGGCAGGGGCAGAGCTGCCGCCGGCTGCCCCCTCCCCGCGCTCCGGGGCTCCATCCTGCTGCTGGCCGCCCGGGGGCTCCCCGCCCCGGGCAGGCTCTGCCCCCGCTGCCAGCCTCCCGCAGCTGCAGCCCTGGGCTTTGGTGGTCTTGTGGAATGTCTCTGGCTGGTGGGGAAGCTCCCAGGAGTGTGCCCATTAAAGTTGATCCTGCTTGGAGGATGGATTGCTGGGGGTCTCTCTGCCTTTGGGGGGCTCCTCCGTGGGGTCAGGCCCCTGCCGGGCTTGCCCCAGCTCTGGGCCTGGCCCCTGTGCCTTGTGCTGTAGGATCCTCTTGAGCTGGGACCAGCAGTGGTGCTCCTGGCAGAGCACTAACAGCGCAGGGAGGGACGGGGAGGGGGATGGAAGAGGAGAGAGGGGCAGGGAAGGGGAGGAAGGAGAATGGAAGGGGGATGGAGGAGCATGGAGAGTGATGGGAGGGGGTGGGGGGATGCAGTTGGAAGGGGGATGGGGGTTGATGGGGATGGAGAGTAATGGGGAGGGGTTTGGAGGGCGTTGGAAAGGGATGGAGGAGAATGGAAGGAGCAGGGAGGGTGATGGAGGATTGTGGAGGGTGAGGGGGAGGGGTTGGAGGGGCTTGGAAGGGGATAGAGGAGATTGGAAGGGGGGGATGGGAGTTGATGGAGGGGCAGGGAGGGGGGTTGGAAGGGGATGGGGGGATGGAAGGGGGTCTGGAAGGGGAAGGGGGGGCTGGAAGGGGCTGGGAGGGCTGGGAGGGGGGCTGGAAGGGGCTGGGGGGGATGCCACAGGTCAGGAAGCTGTGGCAGCCTCCGGGGCCTGTCGTTGCCCAGCAGAGGGAGGGAGGAAGGCAGAGGATGGGAACCCAGGGAGAGAGGCAGAGGATGGCAAGGGAGGGAGGGAGGGAGGGAGGCAGAGGATGGCAAGGGAGGGAGGGAAGGAGGGAGGCAGAGGATGGGAACCCAGGGAGGGAGGCAGAGGATGGCAAGGGAGGGAGGGAAGGAGGGAGGCAGAGGATGGGAACCCAGGGAGGGAGGCTCCCAGGGTGGGAATCCCCTTCTTTGGTGGCTGTGGGGCCAGGCAGAGCATGGCTCTCCTGGCTGTGCCACCTGAAGCTTCATCCCCCTCCAGCTCCTGGCTGGGCCAGGGGCACCTTGCCAAGGAGAAGGCTCCTGGCTGGCAGCGATGCCCAGGGGGGTGCCCGGCTTGGGACGGGGATGTCCCTGCACACCTCTGGGCTGCTGGCAGCATCAGCCTGGGTCTTGGCAGGATGAAGGGGAGAAAGGGAAGGAAAAGAGCCTTGAGTCAGCCAGGGGAAGTGGGCAAGGAGGAAAGAGCACAACCCTGATGGTTGGCACCGCCGCTCCTGGCTGGGGGAGGGCACGGTGCCGGCGCACAGGAAGGCAGAAGGGCTTCACAGGAGGGAAATGAGGACACAGCCCTTGCCTCAGGAGCAGCCACAAACCCCCCTGGGGAGCCTGAGGAGGAGGAGAGGCACCCAGAGAAGGGGAGGAGAGCGTCATAGCATGGCCAGGGGGGCCAGGAGACCTCACAGAGCAAGATGAGGCTGCTGCTGGGCCTGGTGAGTGGGGGGGGGAGGGGGAGGTGGGCAGCCCCAGTGTGGGGTCTGCATGAGCTTGGGGACTACACTGTCCCAGGGGAAAGCTCTGACCCAAAGGCCATGGAAGGGTTCACCAGGGGGGGCTGTCCCTGCTGGGGTGCCCAGGGAGCTGGCAGGGGCAGCTGGGCTGGGTTGGGGAAACCTGGCACCAGAGCCCAGGGTCTCCTCTGTGAGCCACCCTGCGAGGGGGGGGGGGGGCTGGGCATGGTGATGTGCTGGTGTGGTGTGAGAGACTAAAAGTTTGTCTCTCTTGGTGTGAGTCAACAAAGACAAAATCACTTGCTGCTTGCCCACAATTGCTGATGTGTTGGGCAGAGCCACTGGAAGGAAGGTGCAAAGACCAATCCTGGATGCAAATCAGCTTGCGATTGCACGCTGATAACACGGGACTACAGCAACGGACCCAAGGACCCAGCCGTCACGCCTTCAGGGCAAGATAATCTCCACCCATCAAGTACCCTGGGAAAGGTGCACCACCTGTTTCCTGATGTGTAATGAGTGTGGGGGCTTGTCTGGATGAGGAGAAGGAGGAGGGGGAGGGCGCCCCTCCACCCCCCATCCAGCCCCCTGCCCAAACACACAGAAATGCACAGAAAGATTTCCGGGGGAACGGTACCTGGATATTTACCTAGGGATGGTTTCCTGGCCACTGGGATTCCTGAGGGACAATGCTTGGACACATACCTAAGGACTGAAAGCTGTATAAAAGACTGGAGCCACTACTGGCTACTCTGGAGAAAAACAGGGGGAGAAAAACGGAGATGAAGGAGAGCACAGGAGACGGAGCATGCTGCTGGGAAGGGAAAGCCGGGACAGTGCTGCTCTGGACAAAAGAGGCTGCCCAGAGGACCACAGCTCTTCTCCAGCCAAAGCCTCAGCACCCTTCCTGTACCAACTCAACCTCTCCCCACAGGACCACAGCTCTTCTCCAGCCAGAGCCTCAGCACTGTTCCTGTACCAACTCAACATCTCCCCACAGGACCACAGCTCTTCTCCAGCCAGAGCCTCAGCACCCTTCCTGTACCAACCCAACCTCTCCCCAGAGGACCACAGCTCTTCTCCAGCCAGAGCCTCAGCACCCTGCCTGTACCAATCCAACATCTCCCCAGAGGACCACAGCTCTTCTCCAGCCAGAGCCTCAGCACTGTTCCTGTACCAACCTAACATCTCCCCAGAGGACCACAGCTCTTCTCCAGCCAGAGCCTCAGCACCGTTTCTCTACAGACCCAACATCTCCTGCAGCACCTTTCAGACTCAAACTGTCTGGGGCGGGGGGGTGAGGGGTGTGGTAATATAATTCCTTTCCTCTTCTCTCTCTGTCTTCTCCCTCTCCCTCTCTCTTTTCTCCCTCTTCCCTTCTTATGTCCACTTTATTTATGTAATAGATAGACTAGCTCTTGATACTTTGGCCTCGTTTGTGCCTCTGGTTTCACAACATGAGAGTGTTCATAAGAACTGTGTCTCCGGACCAAGACACATGGGCATGGTGGCTTTGCCTTGAAGCCTCTGAGGGGCAGGAGCAGGTCCAGGGAAGGGCAACAGAGCTGGGGAAGGGTCTGGAGAGCAGGGCTGGGGAGGCTGAGGGAGTTGGGGGTGAGCAGCCTGGAGCAGAGGAGGCTGAGGGAGACCTCCTTGCTCTCTGCAGCTCCCTGAGAGGAGGCTGCAGGGAGGTTGGGGCTGGGCTCTGCTGCCCAGTCTCAGGGGATGGAAGGAGAGGAACTGGCCTGGAGTTGTGCCAGGGGAGGCTGAGGTTGGAGAGGAGGCAAAATGTCTTTGGTGTCAGAGTGGTCAGGGCCTGGCAGAGGCTGCCCAGGGAGGTGGTGGAGTCCCCATGGCTGGAGGTGCTGCAGAGCCCTGTGGCCATGGCACTGGGGGCCAGGGACTGGTGGCCAGGCTGGGGTTGGGTTGGTGATGGCCTGGGTGATCCCAGAGAGCTTTTCCACCCCAAAGCATTCTGTGGTTCAGCGACTCAGCAGCCTCCGGAGCTCTCCAGCTGCTTTTTGAAGCCCATGCAAAAGCCCATGCAAAAGCCCATGCTTTTTGAAGCCATGCTTCTTTCAACCCTGGCAGCTGCCAGCTCCTCCTGCCCCCTCCCTTCCCCCCTCCCTCTCCGGGCATGGTGTGCCCTGTTCCTGGATCCTGGAGCTCTGCCTCCGTTTCCCCTTCTGCTCTTCTGCCAGACGCTGCTGGGAAGCAGGGGAGCTGCGCTGGTGAGGTTCCCACTCCTCCCCTCCCCTCCAGTGCCCTGGCACCTCACGGTCATCTCACTGCCCTCCTGCCCAGCCCTGAGGCGGGGGATGGGCACCAAAGCTGCTGCGACCTGCGGGTGGAGCCAGAGGAGCCAGGCGAAGGGACCCCCAGCCCCGACCTGCCCCTGCGCTGCTCGGAGCTGAGCCGCTCCGGCCGCCCTGCCTGTGCCTGCCTGCGGTCCCGCTGGCTCAGGTGAAGGGCAGGGGGTGGCCCTGTTGGGGGCCTGGGGGTCTCATCCCCTCTGGGTCGTGTTCCCCCCCGCCAGCTCCCAGGGCGCTGGCCCTGTCCCGACCCCCACAGGCAGCTGCAGGCTGCGGCGCCGGCGCTGCTCGGCAGGCTGCAGGGGCTGAAGGTGCTGCTGCTGAACGCCAGCAGGGCTGCCCCCCCGGGCTGTCCTCATCCCCTCTCTATTATATTTCAAAAGTCATGACAATCTGGTGAAGTCCCCACGGACTGGAAAAGGGGAAACATTGCCCACATCTTCAAAAAGGGCAAGAAGGAGGAACCAGGGAACTCCAGGCCAGGCAGTCTCACCTCTGTGCCCGGAAAGATCATGGAGCAGATCCTCCTGGAGTCACTACTGGCTCAAAAGAATAGTGAAGAGGTGATTTGGAGCAGTCAGCATGGCTTTGCCAAGGGCAAATCCTGCCTGACCAACCTGGTGGCCTTTTATGAGCAGGTGACAAAATTAATAGCTGAGGGGAGAGCAACTGATGTCATTTCCCTGGAGCTGAGCACAGCCTTCCACACTGTCCCACACCACAGCCTGCTCTCCAGGCTGGTGACACATGGTGTGATGGGTGACCACCAGATGGATACAGAACTGGCTTGATGGCTGCACCCAGAGAGTGGCTGTCCATGGCTCCATGGCCCAGGGGAGGCCAGGGACAAGCAGAGTCCCTCAGGGATCAGTCCTGGGCCCAGGCTTGTTCAACATCTCTGTGGGTGCCAGGGACAGTGGCACTGAGTGCAGCCTCAGCAGGGTTGCTGATGACACCAAGCTGTGTGGTGCAGCAGACAGCTGGAGGGAAGGGATCCATCCAGAGGGAGCTGGGCAGGCTGGAGAGGTGGGCACAAGCCAACCTCAGGAGGTTCAACAAGACCAAGGGCAGGGTCCTGCAGCTGGGTGGAGGCAACCCCAGGCACAAATCCAGGCTGGGCAGGGACTGGCTGGAAAGCAGCCCTGAGGAGAGAGCCTTGGGGGTGCTGGGGGAGGAGAAGCTCACCAGGAGCTCTCAGTGTGCACTTGCAGCCCAGAAAGCCAACCAGAGCCTGGGCTGCAGCAGGAGAAGTGTGGCCAGCAGGGCAAGGGAGGTGATTCTCCCCCTCTGCTCAGCTCTGGGGAGACCCCAGCTGGAGTCCTGCCTCCAGTTCTGGAGCCCCTATGACAAGAGGGATGTGGAGGTGCTGGAAGGTGTCCAGAGCAGGGCCAGGAGGATGAGCAGAGGGCTGGAGCTGCTCTGCTGTGAGGACAGACTGAAGGAGTTGGGGCTGTTCAGTCTGCAGAAGAGAAGGCTCCCAGGTGACCTCATTGTGGCCTTCCAGTATCTGCAGGGGGCTCCAAGAAGGCTGGGGAGGGACTGCTCAGGATCTCAGGCAGTGATAGGACTAGGGGGAATGGAATGAAGCTGGAGGTGGGGAGATCCAGGCTGGAGGTGAGGAGGAAGTTCTTCCCCATGAGAGTGGTGAAGCCCTGGAATGGGTTGTCCAGGGAGGTGGTTGGGGCCCCGTCCCTGGAGGTGTTTAAGCCCAGGCTGGATGAGGCTCTGGCCAGGCTGATCTAGTGTGGGGTGTCCCTGCCCATGGCAGGGGGGTTGGAACTGGCTGATCCTTGTGGTCCCTTCCAACCCTGAATGAAACTATGAAACTATGAAACTATGAAACTATCTCCTTTTCCCCCACCCAGGTGAGATGTGTGTCCCCCCCATGCCCTTCCTCTGCCCTGGGCTTGGGGTGCGCTGCAGGACCCAGCCCCGAGGGCGCTCCAGGTCAGGCTGGACGCGGCCCTGGGCAGCCTGCTCCGGGTGGGGGTGTCCCTGCTGGCTGCAGAGCGGGGAGCTGGACAGGGTCAGCTTCAAGGGTCCCTTCCAAGCCCGTGCTTGGTGTCGATTCTGATCCTCTGCTCTGCCTCCACCTTGTTCCGTGGCTGCACCCTGGACCCACACCGGCTGCAGCCCTCCCGCGGCCAGGAGCTGGGGAATGGAGCTGGGCAGGGCAGAGGGGCTGCGAGGGGCTGCCTCAGTAGCGGGGAGGGGGGAGGTGTGCTCAGGGGGAGGAAGAGGAGGAGGGAGCTGTGGCGCCTTGCCGCTCCTGCCCACCCCTAGGCTCTCCCGGGGGTTGGTGTCCCAGGGGAGCGCCTCCCTGGGGGGCTGCTGGCAGCTTGGGGCTCTCCTGGGAGCTGCTCCCAGCCCTGCACCGACCCTGAAGTTCTCCCCCTCTGCCCCGGGGACCCCTGCTGATGGTGCTGAGCAGGGCCGAATTCGTGCCTGGAGGAGGAGCCAGGGTGGTGGGGGGCCGAGCAGAGAGGTGGCACTGCCAGCCAGCCGCCCTCCTCCCCCTGCCCCCTACCCCCCGACTGCTCTTTCTGCCCCACCACAGGGCCCCAGGGTGCTGGAGGGGCCTGAAAAGGAGGAGGAAGGCACAATCCAGCTCCCCAGGGAGCTCTTCCAGTCCCTGAGCGGCTGGGCAGCACGGGCGCTGGCGCTGGTCCTCGCCGTCCGGCAGCTTGGCATGCTCCAGGTACCAGCTGGCACTGCCGGCGCCCCCCCAGCTGCCCCCTGCTGGCTGGGCCCAGGCAGCGCTGCTCCCCTGCAGGAGGCCAACCAGGCAGGACAGGTCCCGGCTGGCACCGTGGTGGGCATCACGGTGAGGGAGCCTGCCCCTCCAGGCTGCAGGCCCCCGTGAAGCTCAGCTGTGCCCACGGGCACCTCCCCCCCGTGGGTCAGCCCTGGGTCCCCCTCCAGCTCTCCTCCCCTGCCCCTCCCTGTGCCAGCAGCTGACTGGGTGCCCTCCTCTCGCAGGGCCTCACCCCACAGTGTGTTTTCTGGGATGCCACCAAAGGTACGGTGCCAGGCAGGGCCGGCCGAGGGGCTGGGGCTGTGCCTGGCGCAGGCCTGGCAGGAGGCTGGAGCAGCAGTGGATGTGCCACCCAGCCTGGGCACCAGGGGACAGGCTGCTCCTGTGACCACCTCACCTTCTTCACCCTGCTGCTGGTGACAATCCCACTCCCCCCAGCTCCTGCTCCTACCCTGTCTGTGCTGCCTGCCCCTCCTCGGTGCCCCCTCGGGTGCCAGCTGCTCAGGGGCAGCCTGCAGCTGAGCTCAGCTCCCGACCTCCAGCTCAGTCCCAGCTCAGGAGAGCAGCTGCAGGGGGGAAAGGCTCTGGGGCATCCCAGGCTCACAGGGGGGTAGGGGTTGGAAGGGACCTGTGGAGATCTTCCACTCCAGCCCCCCTCCCCTGACAGAGCAGGGCCACAGAAACTGGCACAGGGCCTGGGGGCTCTGGCTCCTGGTGGAGGTCCCCAAGGAGGGGGCTCCTGCTGCTCCCCATTAACAGCCCCTCAGTGAAGCAGGGAAGTGGTGTGGGGGGGAAAGACCTGGAAGGGCAGCCCTCGACCCCCCCCTCTGCCCAGGAGCATCCCAGCTCAACCCTCACCCCCTGCCCCAGGAGCATCACAGCTCACCCCTCACCCCCTGCCCCAGGAGCATCACAGCTCACCCCTCACCCCCTGCCCCAGGAGCATCGCAGCTCACCCCTCACCCCCTCCCCAGGAGCATCACAGCTCACCCCTCACCCCAGGAGCATCCCAGCTCACCCCTCACCCCCTCCCCAGGAGCATCACACCTCACCCCTCACCCCAGGAGCATCACAGCTCACCCCTCACCCCCTGCCCCAGGAGCATCCCAGCTCACCCCTCACCCCCTGCCCCAGGAGCATCACAGCTCACCCCTCACCCCCTGCCCCAGGAGCATCACAGCTCACCCCCCCCCCCCAGGAGCATCACAGCTCACCCCTCACCCCCCCCAGGAGCATCACAGCTCACCCCTCACCCCAGGAGCATCACAGCTCACCCCTCACCCCCCTGCCCCAGGAGCATCACAGCTCACCCCCCCCCCCCCCCAGGAGCATCACAGCTCACCCCTCACCCCCTGCCCCAGGAGCATCACAGCTCAGCCCCCCCCCCAGGAGCATCACAGCTCACCCCTCACCCCAGGAGCATCACAGCTCACCCCTCACACCCCCAGGAGCATCATAGCTCACCCCTCACCCCAGGAGCATCACAGCTCACCCCTCACACCCCCAGGAGCATCACAGCTCACCCCTCACCCCAGGAACATCACAGCTCACCCCTCACCCCCCCGAGGAGCATCTCCTTCAAGCCATCACTGCCCTCTCCCCCCCAGCCCTGCTGCTGGGGCCAGGCAGGAGCCCCCCATGGCCCCCAGCCCCGGGAGCTGCACTCAGGTTTCCCTGAGCTTGGTCCAGGCCCTGCCTGTCCCCCTGTGCTCCTTTGGCAGAGCCCAGCTCTGGATCAGCCCTCAGCACACCCCCTGCTGGCCCTGGCCTCTGCTGGCTGTGGGGCAGCCACAGCTTTCTGCCTCCTCTCCATAGCCTTCTGCATCTTCCTGAGGTAGGGCTGTGCCAGCAGCCCACTGGGTCCGGGGCAGGCTGGGCTGGGCAGGGGGCAGCTCTGGTGGCCTCCTGCTGAGGGTGGCACTGAGTGCACCCTCGGCGGCTGCGCTGCCAACACCAAGCTGTGAGCTGCAGCAGAGAGGCTGGGGGGGAAGGAGCCAGCCAGAGGGTCCTGGAGGGGCTGGGGGGGGGGGGGGGGGGGAAGGGAGAGCTGGGCACCTTGGCAGCCCTCAGCTTGGCCAGTTCATTGCCACTCCAGCCCAAGCCAGGGCTGGGCAGGGTCTGGCTGTGAGTTTGCTTCTCTGCTCCACTCTGCTGAGCCCACAGCTGCAGCTCTGTGCCCAGCTCTGCAGCCTCTGTGCCAGGAAGGCTCTGGAGGGGCTGGGAGGTGTCCAGAGCAGGGCCAGGAGGCTGAGCAGAGGGCTGGAGCTGCTCTGCTCTGAGCACAGCCTGAGAGAGTTGGGCTTGTGCAGGCTGCAGAGGAGAAGGCTCCAGGGAGAGCTTCTGGTGGCCTTGCAGGAGCTGCAGGGGGCTGCAGGAAAGCTGGGGAGGGACTTTGGAGGGGGTGAGGGAGGGACAGGCCTGGGGGGGCTGGAGCAAAAGGAGAAGTGGGGAGCTGGAGATTGGCTGTGAGGAAGAAGTTGTTGGGCAGGAGGGTGGTGAGAGCCTGGCCCAGGCTGCCCAGGGAGGTGGTGGAAGCCTCCTGCTGATGCCTGGAGGTGTTTGCAGCCAGGCTGGAGGTGGCTGTGAGCAACCTGCTGTGGGGTGAGGTGTCCCTGCCCATGGCAGGGGGCTGGGGCTGGCTGAGCCTTGGGGTCCCTTCCCCCTTGGAGCTGGAGGGGAGCTCCCAGTCCCATCCACAGCAGCCCAGGAGGTTTCTTCTCCCCCAGGGAAGCCATTCCCCAGCAGGGGAGCCCAGGGCTTGCCCTGGCTGATGCCTCAGCTGAGGGCTGGGGAGATCCTCCTGCAGGAGCAGGAGTGTGCTGGGGGAGGGCTCTGGAACAGCAGGGCAGTGCTGGCAGCCTCCTGGCAGGCTGCTCCCTGGCACCTCCTGCTGCTGCTGCGTGGCTGCCTGCCTTCCCCTGCAGGGATCTTCATCTTCCTCTGGCTGGTTATCCTCTACTACCCCAAGACCAAGGAGACCACAGGCTCCAGCCCCAGCAGGCAGGAGAAACCCACCACAGCCTCCCAGGAGTAGCTGCTGGCTGTGCCTCCCTCCCTGCCTGCCTGTGCCCCTGCTGAGAGCAAGCTCCCAGCCCCAGGGAGGAGGAAGAGGAGGAGGAGGAGGCCTCAGTGCCTCAGCTTCCCCCTCAGTGGCCACGGCCCATCCTCAGGGGAGCTTTGTGCCTTCCTGGTGGCCTGCCTTGGGCAAGGAGCTCCTGAGCTGCCTCTTCTGCCACTGGACCAGCCCCTGAGGATCATCAGCTCCAACCTGCTGCCCAGCAGGACCCCTGCGCCCCCCCCCCCAGCTGCCACCTCGGCCCCAGGGGTGGTGACTCCACCACCCCCCTCCTCGGGCAGCCTGTTCCAATGCCTGGCCAAGGAATAAAGCTCTGGAGCTTGGTGCAGCCCCCAGGCAGCCTCCTCCGTGCCAGGCAGCATCCCCAGGGCCCAGCTTGGCTCAGCAGGCAGCTGCTGGGGGCTGGGGGCAGCACTCAGGCCTCGGGGGGGGGCAGCAGCAGGAGGGGGCTCTGGATGGAGGCTGCTCAGAGCTGTGGGGTGGCCAGCTGGCTGGGGGGGTGGTGATTGGGGACACCCCCTCCCTCCTTCCCTCCATGTCCCCATGCCCAGCAAGGGGCACTGTGCCCAGGCTCTGCTGGCAAGCAGAGGGCAGAGCAGGACTGGGAGGGAGCCAAACCCTCTGGAGCCAGGGCAGGCAGCTCAGGGGGGGCTGCTTCCTCCCACCCCCCTGCACAGACACAGGCAGGAGCCCCCTCTGCTCCCTGCTCTTTATTGGGGGTCAGCCCTGCGGTGCTGCCTGGCACTGATGGCCACAGCAGCTGTGCTCAGCACCCCCAGCGCCCCCAGCAGGATGAGGCCCCCGAGCAGCCACGGGCTGGGTCCTGCAAGGAGCAGAAGGGTTGGTTACACACCTGGGGGGCTGGCAGCAGCAGCCCTGGGGAGGGGGAGGCAGAGAATGGGCTGGGTTGGGTTGGGTTGGGCTGGGCTGGATTGGGCTGGGCTGGATTGGGTTGGGTTGGATAGGGCTGGGTTGGGTTGGGTTGGATTGGGCTGGGCTGGGTTGGATTGGGCTGGGTTGAGTTGGATTGGGCTGGGTTGGATTGGGCTGGGTTGAGTTGGATTGGGTTGGGCTAGGTTGGATTGGGTTGGGTTGGATTGTGCTGGGTTGGGCTGGGCTGGGCTGGGTTGGATTGTGCTGGGTTGGGCTGGGCTGGGCTGGGCTGGGCTGGGTTGGGTTGCATTGGGTTGGGTTGGGCTGGGCTGGGTTGGATTGTGCTGAGTTGGGTTGGATTGTGTTGGGTTGTGCTGGGTTGGGTTGGATTGTGTTGGGTTGGGCTGGGTTGGGTTGGATTGTGTTGGATTGGGTTGGATTGGGTTGGGCTGGGTTGGGTTGGGTTGGATTGTGTTGGCTTGGATTGTGCTGGGTTGTGCTGGGTTGGGCTGAGTTGGGTTGGGCTGAGTTGGATTGTGTTGGCTTGGATTGTGCTGGCTTGGATTGTGCTGGGTTGTGCTGGGTTGGGCTGAGTTGGGTTGGGCTGAGTTGGGTTGGATTGTGCTGGGTTGTGCTGGGCTGGGCTGGATTGGGTTGGGTTGGAATGGTTTGGATTGGGCTGGGTTGGGCTGGGTTGAGTTGGATTGTGTTGGGTTGTGCTGGGTTGTGCTGGGTTGGGTTGGGTTGAGTTGGGTTGGGCTGAGTTGGGTTGGATTGTGCTGGGTTGTGCTGGGTTGGGCTGGGTTGGGTTGGATTGGGTTGGGTTGGATTGTGTTGGGTTGAGCTGGGCTGGGTTGGATTGGGTTGGGTTGGAATGGGTTGGATTGGGCTGGGTTGGGCTGGGTTGGATTGGGTTGGGTTGGATTGTGCTGGGTTGGGCTGGGCTGGGTTGGATTAGGTTGGGCTGGGTTGGATTGGGTTGGGTTGGGCTGGGTTGGGTTGGGCTGAGTTGGATTGGGCTGGGTTGGATTGGGCTGGGTTGGGTTGGGCTGAGTTGGATTGGGCTGGGTTGGGTTGGGCTGAGTTGGATTGGGCTGGGTTGGGTTGGGCTGAGTTGGATTGGGCTGGGTTGGATTGGGCTGGGTTGGATTGGGCTGGGTTGGGTTGGATTGGTCTGGGTTGGATTGGGCTGGGTTGGGTTGGGCTGGGTTGGATTGGGCTGGGTTGGGTTGGGCTGGGTTGGGTTGGATTGGTCTGGGTTGGGTTGGATTGGGTTGGGCTGGGTTGGGTTGGATTGGGTTGGGTTGGATTGGGCTGGGTTGGATTGGGCTGGGTTGGATTGGGCTGGGTTGGGTTGGGCTGTGTTGGGTTGGGCTGGGTTGCCTGGGTTGGGTTGGATTGGGCTGGGTTGGGCTGGGCTGGGTTGGGTTTGGTTGGATTGTGTTGGGTTGGATTGTGTTGGGTTGGATTGTGTTGGGTTGCATTGGGCTGGGTTGGGCTGGGCTGGATTGGGTTGGGTTGGGTTGGATTGGGTTGGGTTGAGCTGGGTTGGGTTGGGCTGGATTGGGCTGGGTTGGGCTGGGCTGGATTGGGTTGGATTGGGTTGGATTGTGTTGGGTTGGGCTGGGTTGGGCCGGGCTGGGTTGGGCTGGGTTGGAAAAGCCTTCTGAGAGCATCCAGGCCAACACCAACCCAACCCCAGCCTGGGCACCAAACCCTGGCCCCCAGTGCCATGGCCACAGGGCTCTGCACCCCCTCCAGCCATGGGGACTCCACCACCTCCCTGGGCAGCCTCTGCCAGGCCCTGACCACTCTGACACCAAAGACATTTTGCCTCCTCTCCAACCTCAGCCTCCCCTGGCACAACTCCAGGCCAGTTCCTCTCCTTCCATCCCCTGAGCCTGGGCAGCAGAGCCCAGCCCCAACCTCCCTGCAGCCTCCTCTCAGGGAGCTGCAGAGAGCAAGGAGGTCTCCCTCAGCCTCCTCTGCTCCAGGCTGCTCACCCCCAGCTCCCTCAGCTGCTCCTCCCCAGCCCTGCTCTCCAGACCCTTCCCCAGCTCTGTTGCCCTTCCCTGGCCCTGCCTCAGCTCCTCAGGGTCCTGCTGGCAGTCAGGAGCCCAGAGCTGAGCTCAAGATTGGAGCTGTGGCTTCACCAGTGCCCAGCACAAGGGCATGGCCCCTGCCCTGCTCCTGCTGCCCACACCACTGCTGCTCCAGGCCAGGCTCTTGGTGGCCTTCTTGGCCACCTGGGCACACTGCTGGCTCATCTCCAGCTGCTGCCCCCCAGCACGCAGCTTCTCCTCTGAAAGCTAAGAGCCACCAGAGCTGGAGACACCTCAGGGCCCTGAGGGGCACTCACAGGAGCTTGGTCACCTCAGCTGCCTCACCTGGGGGCTCTGCCCAAAGCCCAGGGGCTCTCCCCCCAGCCCCACTCCCACCTGCTCTGAGCTGCAGGCTGGGTGGGCTCCCTCTAGCCCTGCTCCAGGACCCCCTGCCTGGACCTTGGTGCTCAGGAGAAGCCTTCCCTTGTTGGGCTGCTGTGAGGGTGCAGGGTGAGCCCCCAGCTCCCTCCCCTGAGCTGCTGTGAGGGTGCAGGGTGAGCCCCCAGCCCCCTGCCCTGGGCTGCTGTGAGGGTGCAGGGTGAGCCCCCAGCCCCCTGCCCTGGGCTGCTGTGAGGGTGCAGGGTGAGCCCCCAGCCCCCTGCCCTGGGCTGCACTGACAGCCAGAAGGCTTCTGGTCCATTCCCACCCCAGGTCCCTGCTCCACCTGGAGCAGAGCTGCTCAGGCAGAGCCAACAGCTCTGTGCCTGCTGTGCTGCTGCAGCAGGATGTCCATGGCCTTGGCAGCTGCAGGGCTCCAGGCATGGCCTTGGCAGCTGCAGGGCTGCAGGCAGGGCCTTGGCACCTCGTGGGCTCCATGCTGCCATGCAGGGCAGGGCTAATGCAGCCTCTTCAGTCAGCTGCTGTCAGCTGGAGAGCTGCAAGGGGCTGGGAGCTGCTGCCCTGCCCAGAGGGTCTCACATACCCTTCAGGTCCTGCTGCTCAGAGCTGGAAGGGATCCCTGCTCCAGCAGCCAGCAGGATGGGCCCATAGGAGACAACCTGATTGTAGTCATCCTCCAGGGCCCTCTTCTTCCTCCTGAGCCTGGGGCATTGCTGTCAACAAAGCCAAGGGAGGGCTGATGAGACCAGAAGGCAGGGAAGCAGCCCACTGCAGGGGACAAGAGCTGTGCTGGGGGTCTGTCCCTGGCACACATATGGCTGCAGCCTGGGAGCAGCCAGGGCCCCAGAGCAGGAGAGGAGCTGGTTCCTGAAGCACCCCAAGGCTCAGCCAGCTCCAAGCCCCTGCCATGGGCAGGGACACCTCACCCCACAGCAGGTTGCTCACAGCCACCTCCAGCCTGGCTGCAAACACCTCCAGGCATCAGCAGGAGGCTTCCACCACCTCCCTGGGCAGCCTGGGCCAGGCTCTCACCACCCTCCTGCCCAACAACTTCTTCCTCACAGCCAATCTCCAGCTCCCCACTTCGAGTTTTGCTCCATCCCCCCCACGCCTGTCCCTCCCTGACAGCCTCCAAAGTCCCTCCCCAGCTTTCCTGCAGCCCCCTGCAGTCCCTGGAAGGCCACCAGAAGGTCTCCCTGGAGCCTTCTCCTCTGCAGCCTGCACCACCCCAACTCTCTCAGGCTGTGCTCAGAGCAGAGCAGCTCCAGCCCTCTGCTCAGCCTCCTGGCCCTGCTCTGGACACCTTCCAGCCCCTCCAGAGCCTTCCTGGCACAGAGGCTGCAGAGCTGGGCACAGAGCTGCAGCTGTGGTCTCTCATAGCCAAGAGATAGAGGGAAGAGGGGAAGGAGCTCTCTGGTGTGCTCAGGTCGCTGTAGCTTTAGTGGAGGGTGCTGAGGAGAGCTCCTGCTGCGGGGAGGTGATTGTTGTGCTGAGGAAACTGAGCCCAGAGGAGAGCCTTTTCTTTAGAGAGCAGCCCCAGGGGAGGGAGGTACCCCTGGCTGGCCTGGGCACAGGGCAGGCTGCTGGCATCCTGGGGAGCACTCAGCAGAGTGTGGCCAGCAGGGCCAGGGAGCTTCTCCTCCCCCTCTGCTCTGCTCTGCCCTGCCCTGGGGAGGCCACAGCTGGAAGACTGCCTCCAGCTCTGGGCTCCCCAGCTCCAGAGGGACAGGGATCTGCTGCAGAGAGGCCAAGGGAGGGCTCCAAGGCTGCTGAAGGGACTGCAGCACTGCCTGGGCAGGAGAGGCTGAGAGCCCTGGGGGGGTGCAGTGTGCAGAGGAGAAGGCTGAGAGGGAGCTGAGCAATGTCTCTCCAGAGCTGAGGGCTGGGGGGCAGGAAGGGAGGCACAGGGCCAGGCTCTGCTCACTGTGCCCTGGGGGAGCACAAGAGGCAAGGGCTGGAAACTGCAGCCCAGGAGCTTCCAGCTCAGCAGGAGGAAGAACTTCTTGGCTGGGAGGCTGCCAGAGGCCTGGAGCAGGCTGCCCAGAGAGGTTGTGGAGTCTCCTGCTCTGGAGCCTTCCCAGCCCTGGCTGGGTGTGTTCCTGTGCCCCTGGGCTGGGCTCTGTGCTCCTGCTCTGGCAGGGGCTGGCACTGGGAGCTCTCCAGAGGTCCCTTCCACCCCCTCCCACCCTGTGGTGCTGTGGTGGTGGTTGGGGGATAGCTCCTCCCTGTTTGACTGCAGCTGGGTGCTTGCAGCACATCTTTGTGCTCCCCCCAGCCCCTCCAGCTCCTGTCCCCATGGGGTGGCAGAGAGAGCTCTGCCCTCTGCCCCTTGCTCCTCGCTCCTGGTGCCATGCAGAAGGCCACCAGCACCCTGCCTGGCCTGGGTCGGGGGCAGTGTGGGCAGCAGGTCAGGGCTGTGGGGCTGGGCAGGGCTTACCTTGGCACAGGGCTGCAGGGCGTCCGGGGGGCAGAGCCGCACTCGGCAGTGCAGGAACAGCTGCGGCTGAGCCACGAAGCGAAACATCTGGAAGCTGAACCTGGCAGCTGTGCTCTCCCCACTGCCACTCAGCAGCCTCACTGTCTCGTCCCGAGGGCACCTGAGGTGGGGGGGGGGGGGGGGGGGTCGGTCAGCAGCTGGGCAGGCAGCAGGAGGAGCAGCACAGCCCCCGGGGATGGGCTGCAGCCCCCCGGTGCTGCCCAGCAGGATCGGTCCCAGGGCGGTGCTGGGGGCGGGGGATGCCCTTCCTGGGCACCAGAAGTTCCACCTGAAGATGAGGAGGAGCTGCAGGAGCACTGGGGAAGGCTGCCCAGAGAGCTGGTGGAGGCTCCACCTCTGGAGAGGTTAAACCTGCCTGGTCCTGAGGGCCCTGCTCCAGGGGAATCCTCCTTGGCAGGGGGCTTGGTCTGGATGACCTCCAGGGGTCCCTCCCAACCTCTGACCATCCTGAGACCTCCAGGGGTCCCTCCCCACCCCTGCCCCCCTCTGACCATCCTGAGACCTCCAGGGGTCCCTCCCCACCCCTGCCCCCCTCTGACCATCCTGAGACCTCCAGGGGTCCCTCCCCACCCCTGCCCCCCTCTGACCATCCTGAGACTTCCAGGGGTCCCTCCCAACCTCTGACCATCCTGAGACCTCCAGGGGTCCCTCCCCACTCCTGCCCCCCTCTGACCATCCTGAGACCTCCAGGGGTCCCTCCTACCCCTGCCCCCCTCTGACCATCCTGAGACCTCCAGGGGTCCCTCCCCACCCCTGCCCCCCTCTGACCATCCTGGGACCTCCAGGGATCCCTCCCCACCCCTGCCCCCCTGTGGTGCTGCACTGTGCCCAGCTCAGGGCTCTTGTCCTGCCCTGTGAGGCCACAGCTGCCCTGCAGGGGGGGAGTGAGCTCGGCTGTGGCTCTCACTTCCCTCCTCTCCAGGCTCCTGCAGGCTCCTGCCAGCAGAGACCTCTGCACACCCCAGCAAGGTCTCCTGTCTCCTCTCCCTGCTCTTCACTCCTCAGCTGGGCAGGAAGCAGCTGAGCAGGGTCAGGCAGAGGGGTCTCAGGCCAGAGTGGGTGAGGGGCTCCCCTGTGGAGCTGCTCTACCAATGATGCTGCCCTGCAGAGGCTCTGCCCCGGAGCAGTGGCACTGGAGAGAGGAAAGTGAGGGAGGTGAGAGCCTGGCTGTGAGCTCCTGAGCTGCTGCTGGGCAAGGGGAGGAGACTTGGAGGGTGCAGAGTGGGGGCCAGCAGGAAAGCTTAAGGCCAGTGCCCACCTCACTGGTGACTGCTTCCACCTGTGGTCAGGCTTGGGGAATGAAAGGGAAGGGTCCTGAGCTGGTGCATGGCTCCAGAGGAGGGGGCTTGGAGGGCTCAGGCAGTCAGAGCCCCCAGCAGAGCAGAGAGCAGGGCCAGGGATGAAGATGCTGAAGCATAACCAGCAGGGCCAGGGAGGGGATTCTGCCTCTCTGCTCCACTCTGCTGAGCCCACAGCTGCAACTCTGTGCCCAGCTCTGCAGCCTCTGTGCCAGGAAGGCTCTGGAGGGGCTGGAAGGTGTCGAGAGCAGGGCCAGGAGGCTGAGCAGAGGGCTGGAGCTGCTCTGCTCTGAGCACAGCCTGAGAGAGTTGGGCTTGTGCAGGCTGCAGAGGAGAAGGCTCCAGGGAGAGCTTCTGGTGGCCTTGCAGGAGCTGCAGGGGGCTGCAGGAAAGCTGGGGAGGGACTTTGGAGGGGGTGAGGGAGGGACAGGACTGGGGGGGCTGGAGCAAAAGGAGAAGTGGGGAGCTGGAGATTGGCTGTGAGGAAGAAGTTGTTGGGCAGGAGGGTGGTGAGAGCCTGGCCCAGGCTGCCCAGGGAGGTGGTGGAAGCCTCCTGCTGATGCCTGGAGGTGTTTGCAGCCAGGCTGGAGGTGGCTGTGAGCAACCTGCTGTGGTGTGAGGTGTCCCTGCCCATGGCAGGGGCTTGGAGCTGGCTGAGCCCTGGGGTCCCTGCCAGCCCTGACCATTCTGGGAGGAACCTTCCAACCTGAACCATTCTCTGAGCGCCCCCAGAGGAGCGGCTGTGTGGTGGTGCTGAGCTGAGCTGTGTGGTGGTGCTGAGCTGTGCTGTGTTGGTGGTGCTGAGCTGAGCTGTGCGGTGGTGCTGAGCTGAGCTGTGTGGTGGTGCTGAGCTGTGCAGTGGTGCTGAGCTGTGCTGTGTGGTGGTGCTGAGCTGTGCAGTGGTGCTGAGCTGTGCTGTGCGGTGGTGCTGAGCTGTGCAGTGGTGCTGAGCTGTGCTGTGTGGTGGTGCTGAGCTGTGCGGTGGTGCTGAGCTGTGTTGTGTGGTGGTGCTGATCTGAGCTGTGTTGGTGGTGCTGTGCTGTGTGGTGGTGCTGAGCTGAGCTGTGTGGTGGTGCTGAGCTGTGCTGTGCAGTGGTGCTGAGCTGAGCTGTGCAGTGGTGCTGAGCTGAGCTGAGCTGTGCGGTGGTGCTGAGCTGTGCTGTGTGGTGGTGCTGAGCTGAGCTGAGCTGTGCGGTGGTGCTGAGCTGTGCTGTGTGGTGGTGCTGAGCTGAGCTGTGCAGTGGTGCTGAGCTGTGCTGTGTGGTGGTGCTGAGCTGAGCTGAGCTGTGCGGTGGTGCTGAGCTGTGCAGTGGTGCTGAGCTGTGCTGTGCGGTGGTGCTGAGCTGAGCTGAGCTGTGCGGTGGTGCTGAGCTGTGCAGTGGTGCTGAGCTGTGCTGTGCGGTGGTGCTGAGCTGAGCTGTGCAGTGGTGCTGAGCTGAGCTGAGCTGTGCGGTGGTGCTGAGCTGTGCAGTGGTGCTGAGCTGTGCTGTGCGGTGGTGCTGAGCTGAGCTGTGCAGTGGTGCTGAGCTGAGCTGAGCTGTGCGGTGGTGCTGAGCTGTGCTGTGTGGTGGTGCTGAGCTGAGCTGTGCAGTGGTGCTGAGCTGTGCTGTGTGGTGGTGCTGAGCTGAGCTGAGCTGTGCGGTGGTGCTGAGCTGTGCAGTGGTGCTGAGCTGTGCTGTGCGGTGGTGCTGAGCTGAGCTGAGCTGTGCGGTGGTGCTGAGCTGTGCAGTGGTGCTGAGCTGTGCTGTGCGGTGGTGCTGAGCTGAGCTGTGCAGTGGTGCTGAGCTGAGCTGAGCTGTGCGGTGGTGCTGAGCTGAGCTGTGCGGTGGTGCTGAGCTGAGCTGTGTGGTGTTGCTGAGCTGTGCAGTGGTGCTGAGCTGTGCTGTGCGGTGGTGCTGAGCACTCACCCCCTCCCGGATGAGGCTGTGGCGCAGCCCGCGGTCGGGAGCGGGGCTGGCCGTGGCCCAGCAGTGGTGCTGAGCTGTGCTGTGCGGTGGTGCTGAGCTGCGCTGTGCGGTGGTGCTGAGCTGAGCTGAGCTGTGCGGTGGTGCTGAGCTGTGCTGTGCGGTGGTGCTGAGCACTCACCCCTCCCGGATGAGGCTGTGGCGCAGCCCGCGGTCGGGAGCGGGGCTGGCCGTGGCCCAGCAGTGGTGCTGAGCTGTGCAGTGGTGCTGAGCTGTGCTGTGCGGTGGTGCTGAGCTGCGCTGTGCGGTGGTGCTGAGCTGTGCTGTGCGGTGGTGCTGAGCTGTGCTGTGCGGTGGTGCTGAGCACTCACCCCTCCCGGATGAGGCTGTGGCGCAGCCCGCGGTCGGGAGCGGGGCTGGCCGTGGCCCAGCAGTGGTGCTGAGCTGTGCGGTGGTGCTGAGCTGTGCTGTGTGGTGCTGAGCTGTGCTGTGCAGTGGTGCTGAGCTGTGCAGTGGTGGTGCTGAGCACTCACTCCTCCCGGATGAGGCTGTGGCGCAGCCCGCGGTCGGGAGCGGGGCTGGCCGTGGCCCAGCAGTGGTGCTGAGCTGTGCAGTGGTGCTGAGCTGTGCAGTGGTGGTGCTGAGCACTCACCCCTCCCGGATGAGGCTGTGGCGCAGCCCGCGGTCGGGAGCGGGGCTGGCCGTGGCCCAGCAGTGGTGCTGAGCTGTGCAGTGGTGCTGAGCTGTGCAGTGGTGGTGCTGAGCACTCACCCCTCCCGGATGAGGCTGTGGCGCAGCCCGCGGTCGGGAGCGGGGCTGGCCGTGGCCCAGCAGTGGTGCTGAGCTGTGCAGTGGTGGTGCTGAGCACTCACCCCTCCCGGATGAGGCTGTGGCGCAGCCCGCGGTCGGGAGCGGGGCTGGCCGTGGCCCAGCAGTGGTGCTGAGCTGTGCAGTGGTGGTGCTGAGCACTCACCCCTCCCGGATGAGGCTGTGGCGCAGCCCGCGGTCGGGAGCGGGGCTGGCCGTGGCCCAGCACTCCTCGGCGCTCAGCAGGAAGTGCCTCAGCTGCTGCTGCCCCTCCGCCCGCAGCTGCACGTAGAGGGTGGCCGTGATGGGGATGGCTGTGGCGGGCAGCTGATAGGGCTGGAGGTAGGCAGGGCTCCTGTACAGCCCCATGCTGATGTTGATGCGCTCCTCTCTGACCACGAACTGCACCAGCCTGGGGTAGAGGAGAGGGGGAGAGGGAGAGAGGGTGAAGGAGAAGGGAGAGGAGAGAGGAGAGGAGAGAGGGAGAGGAGAGGGGGAGGGGAGGGGAGGGAGAGGGAGAGGGGGAGAGGAGAGGAGAGGAGAGGAGAGGAGAGGAGAGGAGAGGAGAGGAGAGGAGAGGAGAGGAGAGGAGAGGAGAGGAGAGGAGAGGAGAGGAGAGGAGAGGAGAGGAGAGGAGAGGAGAGGGAGAGGGGAGAGAGGGAGAGGGAGAGGGAGAGAGGGTGAAGGAGAGGGAGAGGAGAGAGGGAGAGGGAGAGGGAGAGGGGAGGGGAGGGGAGGGGAGGGGAGAGGAGGGGAGAGGAGAGAGGAGAGGAGAGGAGAGGAGAGGAGAGGAGAGGAGAGGAGAGGAGAGGAGAGGAGAGGAGAGGAGAGGAGAGGAGAGGAGAGGAGAGGAGAGGAGAGGAGAGGAGAGGAGAGGAGAGGAGAGGAGAGGAGAGGAGAGGAGAGGAGAGGAGAGGAGAGGAGAGGAGAGGAGAGGAGAGGAGAGGAGAGGAGAGGAGAGGAGAGGAGAGGAGAGGACTTGTGAGCAGGCAGGAGGGAGGCAGCAGAGGGCAGGCCAGCAGCAGAGCTGTGTTGGCAGCTGGAGCCTCCTGAGGGCTGGGCTCCAAGCTGCCTCCACGCTCTGTGCAGGCAGAGGCAAGGAGCCCCAGGGGCTCCCATGGAGCTGCTGCCCAGTGAGTGCAACGAGAAAGGCAACCCAGAGCATCCTGGGGCCTGGTGAGACCATCCTGCAGGTCACAGGATCATAGGATCACAGGGTGGGAGGGGTTGGAAGTGCCAGCCCCTGCCAGAGCAGGAGCACAGAGCCCAGCCCAGGGGGCACAGGAACACATCCAGCCAGGGCTGGGAAGGCTCCAGAGCAGGAGACTCCACAACCTCTCTGGGCAGAGCTGCCAGGGGCTCCCCTGGGGCTTTGCAGATCACCCTGCTGAAGGCTGCCAGTTACCAAGGCCAGCAGGGGGGTGAAGAGGAACCACTCACTCGTCCACAGCAGTGAGAGCAAAGGGCAGCTTCACCACCTCCTCATAGGTGTAGATGCAGGAGAAGTTCACCCTCAGCTGAGCCCTCCTGGAGATCACTTCGGTGCCTGCTGCCCACTCAGACTCGATGCTGTTGCAGTAGGACAGGTGGGAGCTGTTTTGCTGCAACAGCACAGAAACCCCCAGCCTCAGGGCGTGCCTGAGTGCACTGCCAGAGCTCCAAGCCCCAGGTCAGTTCACAGGGTGGGAGGGGTTGGAAGGGATCCCCAAAGAGCTCCCAGTGCCAGCCCCCTGCCAGAGCAGGAGCACAGAGCCCAGCCCAGGGGCACAGGAACACATCCAGCCAGGGCTGGGAAGGCTCCAGAGCAGGAGACTCCACAACCTCTCTGGGCAGCCTGCTCCAGGCCTCTGGCAGCCTCCCAGCCAAGAAGTTCTTCCTCCTGCTGAGCTGGAAGCTCCTGGGCTGCAGTTTCCAGCCCTTGCCTCTTGTGCTCCCCCAGGGCACAGTGAGCAGAGCCTGGCCCTGTGCCTCCCTTCCTGCCCCCCAGCCCTCAGCTCTGGAGAGACATTGCTCAGATCCCTCTCAGCCTTCTCCTCTGCACACTGCACCCCCCCAGGGCTCTCAGCCTCTCCTGCCCAGGCAGTGCTGCAGTCCCTTCAGCAGCCTTGGAGCCCTCCCTTGGCCTCTCTGCAGCAGTTCCCTGTCCCTCTGGAGCTGGGGAGCCCAGAGCTGGAGGCAGTCTTCCAGCTGTGGCCTCCCCAGGGCAGAGCTGAGGGGATGCAACTCAGCTGCAGCTGCTCCAGGCCTCCTGAACATCTCCTGGAGCTTTTCTGCAGCCCTGTGTCCAGGAGCTCCTGGCAACCAGCGAGTGGAGCAGGCAGGAGTCAGCACGGTGAGCACAGCTCCTGTGCAGTGCAGAGCTGCAGCAGCCTCTGCAGCCTCTCAGCAGGTGAGGGAGCAAGGGGCTGCAGAGCTGAGAGGGTGCTGCCAGGAAGGGCTGTTGCCAGCTCCTGAGGAGCACACTGAGACTTCCCTGCTCTGCTGAGTAAGCTGAGGTGTGCTGCCAGCAGGGCTTGGAGGGTGGCCCAAGAGCTTCCTGACAGCCCCCAGGGAAGAACTTTTACAGCACTCAGATGTGGGAGGAAAAGCCCCTGGGGCTTCCTCTCCCTCTCCCCACTCCACAGGTTTGCCTCCCCCGGGGCTTTGGAGCTCCTCACCTGAATCAGTGACCCACAGGCAGTGTAGTTCTCCCTGGTGAGAGTGGCTGCCCAGAAGAGCTGCCCCTCCTCCCTGCTCTCTGACACCCTGCACGCTCTGTTCCTCAGGTGGACAAGCTCCAGGGGGATTCTCAAGTGTTCAAACACCTCCTTCCTCACCATCATCTTCATGTGATCCTCCTTGCAGGCCAACTTCATCACCACATCTAGGGGGGGAAAAAGCCATCTGCAATAACAGCAGTGAGGAGGAAGCCTGCAGGAGGCCTAGGCCAGCCCTGGGAGGGCAGTGGCTCACTGAGCTCGGGAGTTCCTCAGCCCAGCCTCGCTGCAGGCTGCTGGCAAGGGCTCTCCAGGGGCACTGGGCACAGGAGAGCCCCTTGGGAGCACACAGCAGGCACTGTGGAGCTGTCAGGCCTGTGCTGGTTGCCTGGCTCCTGCAGTCCATGTGGCTGTCCAGCTGCCCAGGTCCTAAGTCCCTGGCCACCACTACTCTTCACAGGCACAGACCTTCAGCTTCAAGACATCAAAGGCAGATGCTGTGAGCCTGGCACCGTGCAAGGGCTCTCTGCAGGGCTGCAGCAGTCTGCCAGGAGCACCACACCACAGACCCAGCACAGAGCTGGCAGGGCTGGAAGGGAGCTCAAGGCTCAGCCAGTTCCAAGCCCCTGCCAGGGGCAGGGACACCTCACACCAGAGCAGGCTGCTGGGACAGCAGGAGGCTGATCCTCTCTTCCAGGTGAGGGAGACACAGCTTTTGGCCAGGGCCAGGGGTGCTTGCTCTGAGAGTGCCAGGCAGCTGTGCCCTGCAGCATGCCCTGCTGCCCTGGCGTGCCAAGGCAGGGCAGGGCCTCTTGACAGCCAAGGGACCCAAGGAGGGATGGGGACTTGTGGGGAGGAAGGAAGTGGGCTGTGAGTGGGTCTGAGACCAAGGTGTGGTGAGGCCATGGTGATGGTGGGGAGCAGCACACCTGCCCCAGGAGCAGGATGTGCTCCTGGAGCCTGCAGTGCAGGGCAGTGGGGGCCCCAGAGCACTGTGCCCACCCTGGGCAGGGGGGAGAGGGTTCACTGCCATGCTGAGTCCTACCTTGGCAGAGTGGCCCTGTGAAGCCTGGTTTGCAGCTGCAGACTGGCCTGTCCTCCAGCAGCTGGCACTTGCCCTGGTGCTGGCAGGGGTTGGGCAGGCAGGCAGCAGGGCTCCTCTCCACACGGAGGGCAGCCCCTGGCCAAGGGCCTGCTGAGCCCAGCAGCTTGCCTGCAGCAAAGGACAGGGGAGAGGCTGAAACCACAGCATCAGGGAGTCAGCATCATGGGATCATCATGATGGGATCACCACCATGGGATCATCACCATGGGATCATCACCATGGGATCATCACCATGGGATCATCATGGGATGGTCTGGGTGGGAAGGGAGCTCCAAAGCTCCTCCAGTCCAACCCCCTGCCCCCAGCAGGGACATCCCCAGCTGGAGCAGGCTGCCCAGAGCCCTCTCCAGCCTCACCTGGAATGGATCCCAACCACCTCCCTGGGCAGCCTGTGCCAGTGTTCCACCACCCTCAGAGCAAAGAACTTGTTCCTCACATCCAATCCCAATCTGCTCTGAAGCCATTGCCCCTGGGCCTGGCCCTGCAGGCCTTGGGGAGCAGTCTCTCTCCATCCCTCCTGTAGCCCCCTCCAGGTCCTGGCAGGCTGCTCTAAGGTCCCCCTGGAGCCTTCTCCTCTCCAGGCTGCACAGCCCCAGCTCCCTCAGCCTGGCCTCACAGCAGAGCTGCTCCAAGCCCCTGAGCATTCTCCTGGCCTCCTCTGGAGCCTCTCCAGCAGCTCCAGGTCCTCCCTGTGCTGAGGGCAGGGACAACTCCCTGTGAGAGCAAACCCAACCCCGTGATGTGAAGCTCTGCCCAGCTCCAGGGGCTGAACCAGAGGAGGAACATCTGGGGCAGAAGCTGCCCCCCAGCAGGCTTGGGAGGATATGACTGACCTGCCTGGGAGACCTCCTCAGCAGGGCCAGAATCTGGATCAGAGCCATGGAGGGTGCCAGCAGCTGGCCAGGAGGGTGGTGGAACACCACAGCACCTCTGCCCACCTCCATGGCTGACACACCTGGCCTGGCTGGGATGGAGACCCTGAGATCTCTGCCTGTTTTGCCAGCTCCTGCCCCCCAGCTCCTGCCCCAGCTGAGCCCTGCTCTGCTCTGCCCTCTTGGCAGCACCAGTGGTGCTGGGAGGAACCTGGACACAAAGCAGAGCAAGGGTTGGACCTCTCCTTTCCAGGCCACCTGCCTGTGAGCCAGCAGGGACAGAGCACAGGGACACTCACTCTTGTTGCTGTCACAGCCAGGCAGGCAGAGGGCAGAGGCCAGCAGCAAGCACCTCAGAGTCCTTTCCTGTAAGAACAAGCAGGCAGTAGGTACCTGGGGTCTGCAGCTTGCTCCTTGCCAGTCTCTGCAGCCACAGAACCATCAAACCATGGAAGGGGTTGGGTTGGAAGGGAGCTCAAAGCTCAGCCAGCTCCAGCCCCCTGCCATGGGCAGGGACCCTTCCCCCCAGCCCAGGCTGCTCAAGGCCTCATCCAGCCTGGTCCTCAGCACCTCCAGGCAGGAGGCAGCCACAGCCTCCCTGGGCAGCCTGTGCCAGGCTCTCCCCAGCCTCCCTGCCAACCATTCCTTCCTCCTCTCCACTCTCCCTCTGCCCTCTCCCAGCTCCAAGCCATTCTCCCTGCTCCTGGCACTCCCAGCCCTTGCCCAAAGTCCTTTCCCAGCTCTCCTGGAGCCCTTCAGCTCCTGCAAGGTTGCTCTGAGCTCTGCCTGCAGCCTTCTCTCCTGCAGGCTGCACAGCCCCAACCCTTCCAGCCTGGCCCCATGGAGGAGGTGCTCCAGCCCTCTGTAGTGCCCAGAGAGACATCCAACCCCCAACCCCCACACCAAGCCACCAGAAGAAAGGAAGCAACACAGACCTGGGTTGTGACCTGCTGCCTGGGGTCTGCACTCGACCTAAGCCTTCCTGAGAGCTGGGCTGGAGGCTGCTCCTCGAGCTCAGCAGGGGCGTTAGAGCCACCAGCAGTGGCTTCCCTTCCTGCACCACTCCTGCAGGCATTCAGCAGGGGCCAGGCACAGCTGAGGGAACTTCTGTGCTGTTATCTCCTCCACAAATTCCAGGCTCAGTGTAAGAAAATAATTTCCTACCCCACAGGAAATTATTACCCTACCCTACTCCTCCTGTCAGGGCCAAATCCTGTCCTGGATCCAGGGAGGCATTCCAGAAAGATGGGGGTGGGAAAAATCAGACCTTGGACCCACAGGGATGTGCTGGCAGTGCTGAAGACACTCACAGAGCTGGCAGGGCTGGAAGGGAGCTCCAGGCTCAGCCAGCTGCAAGCCCCTGCCATGGGCAGGGACACCTCACCCCACAGCAGCTTGCTCACAGCCACCTCCAGCCTGGCTGCAAACACCTCCAGGCATCAGCAGGAGGCTTCCACCACCTCCCTGGGCAGCCTGGGCCAGGCTCTCACCACCCTCCTGCCCAACAACTTCTTCCTCACAGCCAATCTCCAGCTCCCCACTTCTCCTTTTGCTCCAGCCCCCCCAGGCCTGTCCCTCCCTGACCCCCTCCAAAGTCCCTCCCCAGCTTTCCTGCAGCCCCCTGCAGCTCCTGCAAGGCCACCAGAAGCTCTCCCTGGAGCTTTCTCCTCTGCAGCCTGCACAAGCCCAACTCTCTCAGGCTGTGCTCAGAGCAGAGCAGCTCCAGCCCTCTGCTCAGCCTCCTGGCCCTGCTCTGGACACCTTCCAGCCCCTCCAGAGCCTTCCTGGCACAGAGGCTGCAGAGCTGGGCACAGAGCTGCAGCTGTGGGCTCAGCAGAGTGGAGCAGAGAGGCAGAATCCCCTCCCTGGCCCTGCTGGCCACACTTCTGCTGCTGCAGCCCAGGCTCTGCTTGGCTCTCTGGGCTGCAGGTGCTCCCTGCTGGCTGCTGCTGAGCCTCTCCTCCCCCAGCACCCCCAAGGCCTTTGCTCCAGGGCTGCTCTCCAGCCAGTCCCTGCCCAGGCTGTATCGTTGCTATTTCATTAAGAGCAGGCACTTGGAGTGAAACCACACAGCTGAGGCATCCCTCCAGCTTCCCAGAGGGGAAAGCAGTTTCCCTCCCCCCACTGCAGCTCGTTGGAAGGGTCAGGATGTGCCAGTGTGTCCTCACAAGCAGACCATGAGGTTACAAAGCTCCCCAAAGCCTGGGGCACAACTCACACTCATGCCACAACGCCACAGATGAAGCTGATCCTCTCCCCCTGGTACAGACACTGGGAGATGCTCAGGGAAATTGCTGCCACAGTGCTGGCTGAGCCCTGGAGTCCTCCCAGCAGGGAGGATGGTGCCAGGGCTGGTGCCTGGAGCGATGATCTGCCACCCCCCTCTGCCCTGCAGGTGACCCCCCCCCCCCCTTCCCCAAAGCCCCCTCTGCTCTGGCAGCACATCACATCCCCTCTTTCCCTGAATCCCAGCAGACCTCTGAATGGGGAGGGTTTATTCCCTGCTCTGCTTCTTGACACCAAGCACCAAGAGCTCCTCTTCCTCTCACCCCACTTACCATCCCCAGGCCGCTCCGCGCTCCTCCACCGCCGCTGCTGCTCCCCAGCCCTCGCCTTATATCCCCTGCCAGCAGCTCATCCCTCTCCCCCAGGCAGAGCTGCTGCCTCCAGGATTGCACAAGAGCCAGCCTGGCATCCTTCAGCAGCAGCTGGGGAGGGGGGGAAGGGCTCTGCAGAAGTGCCTCCCCTGCGGGGTGCCCCCCGGCACCAGCGTCGGCCGGGCAGCGCTGACGCCACCCACGGCCCTGATGGGATCCCACCCAGGGAGGATATCTGCGGCCCCCTCCCTCCCCCCCCCAGGGATCTGGGATGTTGTGCATCCAGCTGGTGCCCTGGTACCTGCTCTTGAAGCAGCAATAACAACAGATAGCAGAGGGGAAGGCCACTGGGTGCTGATGATAAGTGCTTGTGCAGCCTCCAGGGCAGCCTCTGCTGCCTTCCCCATGGCTCCTGGCGTCCTGGGCTGCAGCAGCAGAAGTGTGGCCAGCAGGGCCAGGGAGGGGATTCTGCCTCTCTGCTCCACTCTGCTGAGCCCACAGCTGCAGCTCTGTGCCCAGCTCTGCAGCCTCTGTGCCAGGAAGGCTCTGGAGGGGCTGGGAGGTGTCCAGAGCAGGGCCAGGAGGCTGAGCAGAGGGCTGGAGCTGCTCTGCTCTGAGCACAGCCTGAGAGAGTTGGGCTTGTGCAGGCTGCAGAGGAGAAGGCTCCAGGGAGACCTTCTGGTGGCCTTGCAGGAGCTGCAGGGGGCTGCAGGAAAGCTGGGGAGGGACTTTGGAGGGGGTGAGGGAGGGACAGGCCTGGGGGGGCTGGAGCAAAAGGAGAAGTGGGGAGCTGGAGATTGGCTGCGAGGAAGAAGTTGTTGGGCAGGAGGGTGGTGAGAGCCTGGCCCAGGCTGCCCAGGGAGGTGGTGGAAGCCTCCTGCTGATGCCTGGAGGTGTTTGCAGCCAGGCTGGAGGTGGCTGTGAGCAAGCTGCTGTGGGGTGAGGTGTCCCTGCCCGTGGCAGGGGCTTGGAGCTGGCTGAGCCTTGGGGTCCCTTCCAGCCCTGGCAGCTCTGGGGTTCTATGATCTAAGATCTGTTGAGATCCATCCATCATCCACTCATCCATCCCTCCCTCCCTCCTTCCACTCATCCATCCCTCCATCCATTTATTCTTCTCTCATTAACATAAAAGACAGACCACAGAGGTCCTCAGCACCTGGCTCTGCTTAGAGCCTAACTACCTCCCAAGGGAGGGGAGGTTGGCTGTAAGCACCTCCTGCCCTGCCCTGCTGGCAGCTTTTGGGTGAGAATCTCTGCTTCCTGCTGGGTGTTTCCCCAGGCAGTGGCCCAGAAGCCTGCACAGCCTTGCTCAGGGGCAGTGCAGCTCTCAGGCCTGGAGAGCAGATGAGGAATGCTGAGCTGGGAAGGGCTTCCTGTGGTGCCTTGGCATTTGTTTGGGGCTTTTAAAGAGAGTGAAGCTCAGCACCTGGAGAAAGTCACTTTTGGGTCCCTCACTCCCAGCAGGACCCTGAGGAGCTGGAGCAGGGCCAGAGAAGGGCAACAGAGCTGGGGAAGGGTCTGGAGGAGAGGGCTGGGGAGGGACAGCTGAGGGAGCTGGGGGTGTGCAGCCTGGAGCAGAGGAGGCTGAGGGAGACTGTGGCGGTGTGGGAAGCATTGAACAAGCAATCAATATGATTGGTAATCAAGCTTCACTTTACTGTTCGAAAGCAGGGCTTATAAAGCATCTCAGCTAAATATGCACAGGTGTCATTATTCCATTGGCTATTAGTCCAGGGTTACACTATAACATCCAGCCTACTTGCAGTTAGGCCTATGTGCAACTCCACAGCCTCCTTTCTCAGTAGTTCTTTGTTTCACATTCTGCTCTCCTGTAGGTAACTCTTTCACATGGTGCTATCTGCAAGCACAGTCACAGGGCTGCGGTGGCCTTGCTGCATCAGCACACCAGCTAAGCTGTGAGCAGTAAACAACAAGATGGAGTCTGGCCTACACACTCTGTTCAAGCAGCTGTTCCATAGAGCCATGTCCCTGCAATTCAAGCCATTCCTCAACAATTCCCCCCCTTTTTTCTGTTGTGCAAGAAAAGCCCGAGATGTCACCTCATTTACACTTCGCATGACACATCCGTATGCAATATGTAAAAGAAGCAAAGCCAACAAGACAATGGCAATCCATCATAAACCTTCTTTGAGCAGGGACAACAACCAAGGAGACATTTTTCCAAACCAAGATTGAAACCATTGATCAAAAGGATTGACATCTTTAACAGTTGATAGAATAGAATAAACCAGGTTGGAAGAGACCTTCGAGATCATTGCGTCCAACCTATCATCCAACACCACCTAATCAACTAACCCATGGCACCAAGCACCCTGTCGAGTCTCCTCCTGAACACCTCCAGGGATGGTGACTCCACCACCTCCCCGGGCAGCCCATTCCATAGTGCAATCACTCTTTCTGTATAGAACTTCTTCCTAACATCCAACCTGAACCTCCCCTGGCACAGCCTGAGACTGTGTCCTCTTGTTCTGGTACTGGGTGCCTGGGAGAAGAGACCAACTCTGCCTGTCTACAACCTCCCTTCAGGTAGTTGTAGAGAGTGATAAGGTCACCCCTGAGTCTCCTCTTCTCCAGGCTAAGCAACCCCAGCTCCCTCAGCCTCTCCTCACAGGGCTGTGTTCCAAGCCCCTCACCAACTTTGTTGCCCTTCTCTTGACTCGTTCCAGCAAGTCAACCTCCTTCCTAAACTGAGGGGCCCAGAACTGGACACAGGACTCGAGGTGTGGCCTAACCAGTGCAGTATACAGGGGCAGAATGACCTCCCTGCTCCTGCTGGCCACACTGTTCCTGATGCAGGCCAGGATGCCGTTGGCCCTCTTGGCTGCCTGGGCACACTGCAGGCTCATGTTCAGCCTACCATCGACCAGTACCCCCAGGTCCCTCTCTGCCTGGCTGCTCTCCAGCCATTCTGCCCCCAGCCTGTGGCACTGCCTGGGGTTGTTGTGGCCAATGTGCAGAACTTGGATGTGTTAAATCTCCTGCCCTTGGCCTCTGCCCATCTGCCCAGCCTGGCAAGGTCCCTCTGCAGAGCCTCTCTACCCTCCAGCAGATCAACTCTTGCCCCCAGCTTGGTGTTGTCAGCAAATTTACTGATGATGGACTCAATGCCCTCATCCAGATCATCAATGAAGATGTTAAAGAGCACAGGGCATGACACATCCATATGGAAGACGTAAAAGAAGCAAAACCAACAAGACAATGGCAATCCATCATAAACCTTCTTTGAGCAGGGCCAACAAATAAGGAGACATTTTTCCAAACCAAGATTGAAACCATTGATCAAAAGGATTAACATCTTTAACAATTGATAGAATAGAATAGAATAGAATAAACCGGTTGGAAGAGACCTTCGAGATCATCACGTCCAACCTACCATCCAACACCACCTAATCAACTAACCCATGGCACCCAGCACCCTGTCGAGTCTCCTCCTGAACACCTCCAGTGATGGTGACTCCACCACCTCCCCGGGCAGCCCATTCCAATGGGCAATCACTCTCTCTGTGTAAAACTTCCTCCTGACCTCCAGCCTGAACCTCCCCTGGCGCAGCCTGAGACTGTGTCCTCTTGTTCTGATGCTGGATGCCTGGGAGAGGAGACCAACCTCTGCCTGTCTACAACCCCCCTTCAGGTAGTTGTAGAGAGCAATAAGGTCACCCCTGAGTCTCCTCCTCTCCAGGCTAAGCAACCCCAGCTCCCTCAGCCTCTCCTCACAGGGCTGTGTTCCAAGTCCCTCACCAACTTCGTTGCCCTTCTCTGGACTCGTTCCAGCAAGTCAACCTCCTTCCTAAACTGAGGGGCCCAGAACTGGACACAGTACTCGAGGTGTGGCCTAACCAGTGCAGTGTACAGGGGCAGAATGACCTCCCTGCTCCTGCTGGCCACACTCTTCCTGCTGCAGGCCAGGATGCCATTGGCCCTCCTGGCCGCCTGGGCACACTGCTGGCTCATGTTCAACCTACCATCGACCAGCACCCCCCGGTCCCTCCAAGCAAGCTTTTTATGAATAGACTGGCTGTGATCAGACAAATTAAAACAACACATGCCTTCAAAATCTTCACAACCATGACCATGAGCTAAAAGCAAAGAATCAACAGCAGCTGTATTCTGCAGAAGTGCATGCCTTAAACTACTTTGATCTACAAGTAATTGACCTAAAATTTCAGTAGTGACATCAGCTTGTTTAATTGACCAGCAAGCCAGTTTCTCAATTGGCCTTCTTAAGGCCTGCTTAGCAGCAAGATGAGGAAGAAGCAAAGAAGCCAAAGTGTTCGCTGTGACTGACCACAAAGCTCCATCATCACAACCATCGTCCAGACAGTGCAAGGATCGTTTTTGTTGGTGGCACAGTACTGCAGTGATGTTTAACCAATCTCGATGTCAAGGGGCAAATAGGGTAAGCTTACCCAAATAACACGGACCTCCACAGGCATTTGTTGGTATGCCCTGCCATGCTCTGTCACCACAAACCACAAAGATTCCAGGGGGCAGAGCCTTGGCTGTAGCATTGTTCCATAAAGGAGACACATCTCCCCCTCTTTCTTTTTTTGCACAATTTGACCAAACTCTGACGCTCCATAAGCACCAAACGCTGTCCCGTTGGTCACGTGCACAAAATCCAACTGACCCTGAAAGGTATCATTCCACCCACAATAAGTACCATAAACCTGTGGGGTGGGTTAACACCCTTTTCTGAAGACAAAAGAACAAAGCAGGGGGGAGGGCTTGAGGGTACTTTACCTTCAGTATCACAGCATCACAGTATAACTTAGATTGGAAAGGACCTCGAGGATCATCGAGTCCAACCTATCAACACAGACCCCATGACTAGACCATGGCACCAAGTGCCACGTCCAATCTCCTCTTGAACGCCTCCAGGGATGGGGACTCCACCACCTCCCTGGGCAGCCCGTTCCAATGATGAATGACTCGCTCGGTGAAGAACTTCCTCCTCACCTCGAGTCTAAACCTCCCCTGGCACAGCTTGAGACTGTGTGCCCTTGTTCTGGTGCTGGTTGCCTGGGAGAAGAGACCAACCCCCTCCTGGCCACAATCACCCCTCAGGTAGTTGTAGAGGGCAATGAGGTCACCCCTGAGCCTCCTCTTCTCCAGGCTAAACAATCCCAGCTCCCTCAGCCTCTCCTCACAGGGCTGTGTTCAAGGCCTCTCCCCAGCCTTGTTGCCCTTCTCTGGACACGTTCAAGAGTCTCAATGTCCTTAAACTGAGGGGCCCAGAACTGGACACAGGACTCAAGGTGTGGCCTAACCAATACAGAGTCCAGGGGCACAATGACTTCCCTGCTTCTGCTGGCCACATTATTCCTAATGCAGGCCAGGATGCCCTTGGCCTTCTTGGCCACCTGGGCACACTGCTGGCTCATATTCAGGTGGCTGTCGATCAGCACCCCCAGGTCCCTCTCTGTTTGGGAGCTCTCAGCCACTCTGCCCCCAGCCTGTAGCTCTGCCTGGGATTGCCGTAGCCAAAGTGCAGCCCCTGGCACTTGGACTTGTTGAATGCCATCCCATTGGACTCTGCCCATCTGTCCAGTTGGTTGAGGTCCCTCTGCAGAGCCTTTCTACCCTCTAACTGACCAACATCTGCTCCTAACTTGGTGTCATCTGCAAACTTGCTGATGACTGACTCGACCCCCTCATCCAGATCATCAATGAAGATGTTGAAGAGGACAGGGCCCAGCACTGATCCCTGGGGCACACCACTGGTGGCTGGCCGCCAGCTGGCTGTGGCACCATTCACCACCACTCTCTGGGCTCAGCCTCCAGCCAATTCCTAACCCAGCACAGAGTGTAGTGGTCCAAGCCATGAGCTGACAGCTTAGCCAGCAGTTTGCTGTGGGGGATGGTGTCAAAGGCCTTCTGCAGTCCAGGTAGACCACATCCACAGGCCTCCCCATGTCCACCAGACGGGTCACCTGATCATAGAAGGAGATCAGGTTGGAGAGGCAGGACCTGCCCTTCCTAAATCCATGTTGGCTGGACCTGAGCCCTTGGCCATCCTTCAGGTGTGCAGTGATTGCCCCCAGGATAATCTGCTCCATCATTTTCCCTGGCACTGAGCTCAGGCTGCCAGGCCTGGAGTTTCCAGGTGCCTCCATCCGACCCTTCTTGTGCATGGGGACCACATTGGCCACCTTCAGTCCTCTGGGACCTCTCCAGTGAGCCAGGACTGGAGGAAAATGATGGAGAGCGGCCTGGCCAGCACATCTGCCAACTCTCTCAGCACCCTAGGATGGATCCCATCTGGTCCCATGGACTTGTGAGTGTCCAAGTGGCTCAGCAGGTCCCCAACTAATTCCTCATGGATTACCGGGGCATTACACTGCTCCCTGACCCCATCGCCCAGCTCTGGAGGCCACTCGTCCTGAACTCCTGCCTTGCTGTTAAACATTGAGGCAAAGAAGGCGTTCAGGACCTCAGCCTTTTCCTCATCTTCGGTCACCATGTTCCCCTCCAGGTCTGTAGCGGTTTGAGCCTTAACTGCGAGTTAAAAGCTCAAATGGGGAAAAGGCTGAGAATCTCTTCCCCACTTCCCCCCCACCTCCTCCCTCCAAACAGGGAGAGGAGGGGAAAAAAAAAAGGGTAAGGAGCAAATCCACTAAGCAACAATCTGGAGTCAGCTTGGAAGTAGAGAGGCAAATAATTTTTTTTCTTCAAAATATATATATATATAGCAATAACAGGGAAAAAGGTTCACAAGGGCAAGGAACAAGAATGGATGGGAGGGGGATAGAAAAAGAATAATACAAAACCAGTCTTTCTCTGAGGAGGCGCAGAGGCAGCAGGGAGGAGGATCAGGTCCGGCCACATGGCTGAGGATCAGGAGAGCAGCTGCAGTAGCTCTCATCCAGCAGAGGCAGGAGCCAAAAAGGAGATCCAACAGCTATGAGGTCCTGCTTTTTATACCCTTGCCAGGCAGGGAGGGGGGAGTGGAACAGACTCAGCTTTCCTAGGGGGGAGACGCCCTTCAGGGAGTGTAAAGTACCCGCAAGCCCTCCACCCTGCTTTCTTCTTTTGTTTTCAGAAAAAGGTGTTAACCCACCACAATCCACCCCTCTGTTCCACTTCCTCTCTCCTGCCACAGCCCCTTTATGTGATTTTGACACATGGTATTTGAATCCTTGGTGCAAGTCTCTTGCTATCCCGGCTTGCTCTCTCCCAGGGCAGTCTCTCTCTCTGCTGATGGTCACTGTAGGTGGTGCTTGAACTGGGCAGGCATGTGGAGAAGAGTCAGGAATCAGTCTGTCTTTGAAAGGGAAAGGAAAAAGTCAGGAACAGTCTGTTGCTGTATGGACATAGGGAACAGTCCGTTGCCGTAGGGACATCAGGAATGGGTACAGGTGAGATGATGCTCTTTGGGTTGGTGTGCAGTGGGTACGTTGGGTCCTGGATGCTGGGCTGGTATTAAACTAGGATGGAGAAACTTAGAACAACTTATAACTATTCACATAATTACATTGATGAGTGTTGCCTCCTCTGAGTTCATCCTCTCTCAGCCAGAGTCACGTTCTGCTGTGGGATACACTGAATGTCCCCAGTTTCTAACATAACCCAGTACATGTGACCAGGCCCCTCAGCCGAGACCACCCCTCGGGTTGGTTTGCCCCCACCAGCAGCAGGGAAAACCCACACTGACTTCCCCAGCAGGTTCTTCTCAGCAATCACAGGAACTCCATCTCCATCCACTGTTTGCAGCAGGTCGGACTGGGCAGGACCAGCTCGGTTCACAGATCCTCTGCTGTTCACTAACCAAGTGGCTTGAGCTAGGTGCTTTTCCCAGTTCCTGAAGGTTCCACCCCCCATGGCTTTTAGGGTGGTCTTTAGCAAGCCATTGTAGCGCTCGACCTTCGCTGCAGCTGGTGCATGGTATGGGATGTGGTAAATCCACTCAATCCCATGTTCCTTTGCCCAGTCCCTTATGATATGGTTCCTGAAGTGGGTTCCATTGTCTGATTCAATCCTCCCGGGGGTGCCGTGTCTCCACAGGATATGTCTCTCTAGGCCCAGGATGGTGTTGCGAGCAGTGGCATGAGGAACTGGATAGGTCTCCAGCCACCCTGTACTTGCCTCCACCATGGTCAGTACGTACTGCTTGCCACTGTGAGACCGAGGAAGGGTGATGTAGTCGATCTGCCAGGCCTCTCCATATTTATATTTCGACCATCTCCCCCCATACCACAGAGGCTTCATGCGCTTGGCCTGCTTGATGGCAGCACAGATGTCACACTCATGGATGACCTGTGAGATGGCCTCCATAGAGATGTCCACAGCTCTGTCCTGAGCCCACCGGTATGTGGCATCTCTCCCTTGGTGGCCAGAAGTGTCATGGGCCCAGCGAGCTAAGAACAGCTCGCCCTTGTGTTCCCAGTCCAAGTCTATTTGGGAGATCTTAGCAGCCAGGTCTGCTTGGTGGTTGTGCTTGTGCTCCTCTGTGGCTCTGCTCTTGGGGATGTGTGCATCGATGTGCCGTACCTTGGTTGGCAGCCTGTCCAGGCGGGCGGCGATATCTTGCCACAGGTCAGCGGCCCAAACAGGCTTCCCTTTTCTCTGCCACCCGTTCCTCCTCCATTCCTTCAGCCACCCCCACAAGGCGTTGGCTACCATCCAGGAGTCAGTGTAGAGGTACAGCACTGGCCAGTTCTCTCGTTCTGCTATATCCAGGGCCAGCTGGACAGCTTTTACCTCTGCGTACTGACTGGATTCACCTTCTCCATCCCTTGCTTCTGCCACTTGCCTTGTTGGGCTCCAGACAGCTGCCTTCCATCTCCGCTTGCTTCCTACAAGCCGGCAGGACCCATCTGTAAATAGAGCATAGCCCTTCTCGTTGTCAGGGAGATCGTTATATGGGGGAGCCTCCTCAGCACAGGTCACTGTCTGCTCTGGTGGCATTCCAAAGTCAGCACCCTCTGGCCAGTTGGTGATCACTTCCACTATGCCAGGGTGTTCGAAGTTCCCCATCCGAGCTCGCTGAGTTATCAGGGCCATCCACTTACTCCAGGTAGCATCTGTGGCATGATGTGGGCTTGAGCCTCTCCCTTTGAACATCCAGGTCAGGACTGGAAGTCTCGGAGCTAGAAATAGAGGTGACTCAGTCCCAATTACCTCAGAGGCAGCCCGGACGCCCTCATAGGCAGCTAGGATTTCCTTCTCTGTCGCGGTGTAGTTGGCCTCAGAGCCTTTGTACCCCTTACTCCAGAAACCTAGGGGCCTGCCCCTGGTTTCACCAGGAGCCTTCTGCCACAAGCTCCATGTAGGACCATTCTCACCAGCCGCAGTGTACAGCACATTCTTGATCTCTGGCCCAGTTCGAACAGGTCCCAGAGCCATAGCATGGACCACCTCACGTTTGATCTGGTCAAACGCCACCTGCTGCTCAGGTCCCCACACAAAATCATTTTTCTTCCTTGTTACATGGAAGAGAGGCTTCACAATTTGACTGTACCCGGGAATGTGCATTTTCCAGAAGCCCACAAGCCCCCAAAACGACTGTGTCTCTTTCTTGTTCGTGGGCTGCACCATAGTGGCTACCCTGTTCACCACCTCCTGAGGGATGTGGCGACGGCCATCCTGCCATTGAACACCCAGGAACTGGATCTCCCTGGCAGGCCCTTTCACCTTGCTTCTCTTGATGGCAAAGCCAGCCTCCAGCAGGATGTCAATTATCCTCTTACACTTCTGGTAAACTTCCTCTGCTGTCTCACCCCATACAATGATGTCATCAATGAACTGCAGATGCTCAGGAGCTCCACCTTTCTCCAAGGCAGTCTGGATCACCTCATGGCAGATGGTTGAGCTATGGACCCAGCCCTGAGGTAACCGATTCCATTGATACTGTACTCCCCTCCAGGTGAAAGCAAACTGTGGCCGGCATTCTTCTGCAATGGGAATGGAGAAAAAGGCATTAGCAATGTCAGTTGTGGCATACCACTTGGCCGCCTTCGATTCCAGCTCGTACTGGAGCTCCAGCATGTCCGGCACGGCAGCGCTGATCGGAGGAGTCACTTCATTCAGGCCACGGTAGTCCACAGTCAGTCTCCATTCCCCATTTGCCTTCCGCACTGGCCATATCGGGCTGTTGAAGGGGGAGTGAGCCTTGCTGATCACGCTCTGGCTCTCCAGTCGTCGAATCAGTTGGTGTATGGGGTGCAGAGAGTCTCTGTTGGTCCTGTATTGCCTGCGATGTACTATGCGAGAGGCAATAGGTAACTTCAAATCCTGCACCTTATGGCTGCCCACTACGGAGGGGTCATCCGAAAGCTCGGGCATGGTGGACAGCTGTTCTTTGCCTGCAGTCTCCACAGCTGCCACCCCAAACGCCCACTTGTGCCCCCTAGGGTCCTTGAAGCATCCCTCCTGCAGAAAGTCAATGCCAAGAATGCAAGGTGCATCTGGACCAGTCACTATGTCGTGCTTTCCCCATTCATTCCCGGTCAGGCTTATCTCAGCTTGCAGTACAGTCAAGTCTTGTGAGCCTCCTGTGACTCCTTGAATGCTTATGGACTCAGCCCCTTTGTACCCCGATGGTATCAGGATGCATTGGGCCCCTGTGTCCACCAGAGCTCGGTACTTCAGGGCTTCTGAAGTGCCAGGCCATTTCACGTACACATCCCAGTATACTCTGTTATCCCTGGCCTCCACCTGGCTGGAGGTAGGGCACCTCTAATGCTGGTGGCAATGTCCACACTTGTCACATGGTCCTGTGTTACTAGGGGAAGGGTCTCTTGAGCGAGAGGGACCACTCCAGGAAACTGGGGCAGCTCTTCTCCTAGATGAGTTATCCCCGTGATGCCCACCTTGCAGTTCCCGCACCCTGTTCCAGAGGGCAGAGGTGGGTTGGCCATGCCAGGTGTCCATGTCCTCTCCATGGTCACAGAGGAACCTCCACAGAGACCCCCTTGACATTCCCCAATTGGCTTGGGGTGATCTCCTAGGGGAAGGTCGCCTGTTCCTGATTGCTGAAACCTGGACCCATTCTGAAGGAGAAGGGGAAAAGGAGGCATTGCTCCCCTTTTTCAGTTCAGACATGGAGGTCTTGATCTCTTTGACAATGTCTTTAGCCATAGTTTCTATGGCTGAGATCAGGGGTTTCTGATTTACGCTGTCCTCATATTCCCTTAAATCATTGGCAAACTCACAGACAGTTTTAGGACTTCCATCCTGTCCAGTCAAGAGTATCCCTCCTAATGTGTGAGCATATTTCTGAGGAGCACCCTGGGTGAGTTTCTTTACGAAGGGCCGTCTCATGGGCACCTCATCTGGGTCTGAAGGGAGCTGGCCATCCCCATAAATTATTTCCATCACGGCCATCTGCCTCAGATACCGAATGCCCTGTTCCATAGTTGTCCATCTAACTGGGGCCCAGGGCAGGTCATCTCTTGAGCGGTACCGGCTCTTGATGGCGTTCAGAATCCGGGCCCAGAGAGTGTGTATTCCATCAAGTTTGGCTAGCTCCTTGTCCAGACCAGCATCACGAGTCAGGGAGCCTAAAAGCTTTGCCTCCCTCTTATCCAGGTCCACTGTGTCCACCCCCTCGTCCCAGCATCTCAGGGCCCAGCTTAGTATTGGCTCACCCTCTTTCCTGGCGTAGTCCAGATGAGTTTGCCTTAGTTCCTTTCTGGGCAGCGATGTAACAGTTATTTCCTGGTCTGAATCATCTTCATCCACCGCTGGATTCTGTGAGGTGCTGGGGCCTGCTGAGGTTCCTTCCTCACCATCCATGCTTGGCGATGATTTTTGATTTCTTTTCCTGCGTGTGGTGACCGGTGCTAGAGAGACTGCATTGGCAGGAGCATCAGGGGTCAACTGTGGGACTGCTGGTGGTGGGGCAAACCCTTGTGCCTGGGGCTCAGGCTGAGAGCTGGCACAGTCATTACAACCCGACCCCTCCCTCTTTGTGTCTACAGAGTGCTTACAATGCCCACAGCAGACACGCCCCCAGTCATTAAAGAGCACAAAGGAGTGTGTTATCACCCTCCAAACAGCTCTTAATGGCTTAGCTAGTCCTCCACCCAACACGGTCCCAGCAAATGCCACTATAAGGACTACATTTAGGCATATGGAGCATATTGCAACGTAGAGCAATTTTCCATCACAGGCACTTTTATCTACACCATTGGTTTCATAACTTGCTTCAGGAAAGTTTCCTATGTTAGAAAAGTTACCACTGACAGTGAAATTCAATGAATTCAAGAGATACATGCCTAACTTAATTGGTAAAGTTTTTATCCACTTGATCAGCATCTCTATCATTAACCACACCACGTGGTAAGTTATTAATTTGTAGATGTGGGTCCAAAAGATCCAGCCAAAAGCCCATGAAAAGGCTTGGACCATCAGGTTCTTTAAAATTGCCATTTCTACTTCAAGCTCCTTTTTCAGAAAAAAGTATTGCTTTCCCAATACAAGATCAATTTCCAAGCCCCACGTTGGAGGCGCCAAAAATTGTAGTGGTTTGAGCCTTAACTGAGAGTTAAAAGCTCAAATGGGGAAAAGGCTGAGAATCTCTTCCCCACTTCCCCCCCACCTCCTCCCTCCAAACAGGGAGAGGAGGGAAAAAAAAAAGGTAAGGAGCAAACCCACTAAGCAACAATCTGGAGTCAGCTTGGAAGTAGAGAGGCAAGTAATTTTTTTTTTCCTTCAAAATATATATATATATATATATATAGCAATAACAGGGAAAAAAAAGGTTCACAAGGGCAAGGAACAAAAATGGATGGGAGGGGGATAGAAAAAGAATAATACAAAACCAGTCTTTCTCTGAGGAGGCGCAGAGGCAGCAGGGAGGAGGATCAGGTCTGGCCACGTGGCTGAGGATCAGGAGAGCAGCTGCAGTAGCTCTCATCCAGCAGAGGCAGGAGCCAAAAAGGAGATCCAACAGCTATGAGGTCCTGCTTTTTTTATACCCTTGCTGGGCAGGGAGGGGGGAGTGGAACAGACTCAGCTTTCCTAGGGGGGAGACGCCCTTCAGGGAGTGTAAAGTACCCGCAAGCCCTCCACCCTGCTTTCTTCTTTTGTTTTCAGAAAAAGGTGTTAACCCACCACAGAGGCAGCACTCTGTGAGGCAGCACCAGGCATAGAACTAGCTGGTAGCTGTACTGTGCGAATTACAGTATCACAGTATCGCTTAGGTTGGAAAGGACCTCGAGGATCATCGAGTCCAACCTATCAACACAGACCCCATGACTAGACCATGGCACCAAGTGCCACGTCCAATCTCCCCTTGAACGCCTCCAGGGTCGATGACTCAACCACCTCCCCAGGCAACCCGCTCCAATGACGAATGACTCGCTCGGTGACTTGCTGGTGCTATAGGGTAATCCATCCGTCCCTCCTGTAGCACCCGGAGGTGGGGGAGGAGGTCCTAACCGCGATTGTGCCTTTTGCTCAGCTGCATATTGCTGCAAACAATTCACAACAGCACGCCATGGCTTTGCTAATTTCTTAGAGGTTTTGTCCTCATCTAACACTCCTTCCCAAAACTTACCTCCTAACTTATGCCATTCTCCTTCTTCAAAGACGCTATTAGGGTCCTGAAAACACCCTTTAGCAGTACCATAAGCAAACCATCCTGGCAATTCCTTACTAAGGTCTATATCCTTAACATGCTGCTTTTCTAAAGAGCATTTTAACAGCTCATACGCCGCTTGCCTCTCCACATTTACCGTCAGGGCGCGCTGTTTGCAGCTTTTCCTGAGGGTTTCGGCAGCGTTTCTTGGCTGGGTCACTTCTGTAAGTGCCTCCAAGGTGCGGAGCCTCCTTTATTCTCTCTTTCACCTCCTGCGCTGCTGCAGGGCCAAAAAACCCTCACACCGAACCGTGGCCAGGATCGTGTCCTTCAGGAGCAGGGGGGTCCCCTATTCTTCAGGCATAGAGGGGGCCCTGTTTGGGCGCCATTTGTCGCGGTGCGGGAAGCATTTGAACAAACAATCAATATGATTGGTAATCAAGCTTCACTTTACTGTTCAAAAGCAGGGCTTATAAAGCATCTCAGCTAAATATGCACAGGTGTCATTATTCTATTGGCTATTAGTCCAGGGTTACATTATAACATCCAGCCTACTTGCAGTTAGGCCTACCTGCAACTTCACAGCCTCCTTTCTCAGTAGTTCTTTGTTTCACATACACTTTGTTTCACATACTGCTATCTTGTAAGTAACTCTTTCACATGGTGCTATCTGCAAGCACAGTCACAGAGCTGTGGTGGCCTTGCTGCATCAGCACACCAGCTAAGCTGTGAGCAGTAAACAACACAATGGAGTCTGGCCTACACACTCTGTTCAAGCAGCTGTTCCATAGAGCCATGTCCCTGCAACTCAAGCCATTCCTCAACAGGGACAGGTCTGAAGGGGACTGCAGAGCCTGGGCTAGGCAGGGACAGGTCCAGGGGGGCTGCAGAGCCTGGGCTAGGCAGGGCACAGGTCCAGGGGGGGCTGCAGAGCCCGGGCTAGGCAGGGCACAGGTCCAGGGGGGGCTGCAGAGCCCGGGCTAGGCAGGGCACAGGTCCAGGGGGGGCTGCAGAGCATGGGCTAGGCAGGGCACAGGTCCAGGGGGGGCTGCAGAGCCCGGACTAGGCAGGGCACAGGTCCAGGGGGGGCTACAGAGCCCGGGCTAGGCAGGGCACAGGTCCAGGGGGGGTTGCAGAGCCCAGGCTAGGCAGGGCACAAGTCCGGGGCGGGCTGCAGAGCCCGGGCTAGGCAGGGACAGGTCCGGGGGGTGCTGCAGAGGCCGGGCTAGGCAGGGCACAGGTCCAGGGGGGGCTACAGAGGCCGGGCTAGGCAGGGCACAGGTCCAGGGGGGGCTGCAGGTTAGGCAGGGACAGGTCCAGGGGGGGCTGCAGAACCCGGGCTAGGTAGGGACAGGTCCGGGGGTGCTGCAGAGCCCAGGCTAGGCAGGGACAGGTCCGGGGGGGGGGGTGGTGCTGCAGAGCCCGGGCTAGGCAGGGACAGGTCCAGGGGGGGCTGCAGACGCCGGGCTAGGCAGGGACAGCCCCCGGGGAGACCTCCGCGCCTGCCGCCGGCCCCATCCCGCTGCCCGCCGGCGTTGCCATGGTGCGGGCTGGGCACAACAGCCGGGCAGAGGCGGATGAAGGCACTGGGAGCTGCGGCTGAAGCCTGTCCTGGAGGTCTGTGGAAGGCTGCGGGGGTGGTGCGGTGGCCGAGAGGCAGCGGTGCGCCCCGGGAGGGGTCCCGGGCTGCCCCGTCCAGGGTCAGGGCTGCGCCTGCTCCTCGCCGCCCGCCGCTCTCAGGTCAGCCTGACCGCCGGAAGGGAGCGGAGGAGCAGCCCCCAGGCTCCCGGCGGCGGCAACAGAGAACAGCTCTGTCCTTGGAGACTGCTGACTGCCGCAGAGCTCCCGCTCCCTCCAAGGCCCCTGCGGGGCAGCCAGGCGCAGGCAGCTCCTCTCCCCGCGGCGTGGGTCAGCGGCCGGCGCCCGGTGGATCTCCGGAGCTGCTCCGCGGCTGGCAGCACCCCGGGCGGCACAGGGAGCACAGCATTGATCTGGGCATGGGAAACAGGGGATGCCCCACGACCCGAGGCTGAGCACGGGGCTGTCCTGTGCCCTGCTGAGCCGAGCTGCCTGCGCCCTGCCAGCCCCCCCCGCGCTCTGTGCCTCCAGCAGCTCAGCTACCAAGGCCAGCGCAGGCTCAGCCGCAGCCTTCAGCCTTTGCTGGCCCACTTGTGGCTGCTTCAGCCAGGCTCCTGCCCTGCATCACCGCGGCCAAAGTGCCACCCTTGAGTTCCCTCTGCTGTGTGCCCTCCTGCAGTGCCCAGGAGGAAGGAGCATGGAGGTCCTGGAGGAGAAGGTGGAAGAGGAGCAAAGAGAAGCAGAGCTGAAGGCTTTGGAGATCAGTGGCAGCCTGCAGGGTGTGGAGAGGGAGGCTTCTGTGGAACCAGCCTGCACCCCAAGTGATGTGCAGTAAGTACAGGGCCACAGAGTTGCTTGGGGTGCAAAAGCCTCTGAGGGCATCAGGTTCAACCTTCCACCCAGCACCACCATGCCCCAGAGGGCCACATCTGCTCAGTTCTGCAACCCCTCCAGGCATGGGGACTCCACCACCACCTCCCTGGGCAGCCTCTGCCAGCCCCTGACCACTCTTTTTCTCCTCATGCCCAGCCTAAGCCTCCCCTGGAGCAGCTTGGGGCCATTTTTAATTGCAGTGTCCTTAGCTGCCTGGGGGAAGAGGCCAACACCAGCCTCACTCCAGCCTCCTTCCAGGCACCTGTGGGGAGCAGCAAGGTCTCCTTCTGGTCTCCTCTTCTCCAGGCTAAGCACCCCCAGCTCTCTCAGCCTCTCCCCCTAAGACCTGCTCCCCAACCCCCTCACCAGCTTTGTTGCCCCTCTCTGCCCCCACTCCAGCACCCCAGTGTCTGTTGTATGCTGTGGTGCCCTAGCTGGCTGCAGCACCCCAGGTGTTGGCAGCCCCTGGGATGGGCAGGGCTGATCCCTCGGGGCTCCACGGGGGGGTGGCACATGTGGGTGGTCCCTGTGTACATGGGGGGGGCAGTAAGAGAGCCTGGGGTGTTTGCCCAAGAGTGGGCAATTGTGAGCAAGACAACATAACTCCCTTCATCAGTGCTGATCAGTGCTTCAAGGGGGGGGTGCCAGGAGAGTGGCACCAGGCTGTTGCCAGTGGTGCCCGAGGGGCACAGACTTGAACACCAGGAGTTCCTCTGACACCTGAGGAGCAACTTCAACTTAAGGCTGCTGGAGCAGGCTGCCCAGAGAGGTGGTGGAGACATTCCAGCCCCACCTGGCTGACCCTGCTCTGGCTGACCCTGCTCGGCAGGGGGGGTGGGGGTGGGCTGGATGATACCCAGAGGTCCCTTCCAGCCCCTTCCATCCTGTGACTGCACATTCATTCCTTGCTGCAGCAGGACACTGTGCAAGAGTCTCTGAGTGCCTCACCAGCTTCCCATCACTCCAGGGGAGCTTGGCTGTGCCCCCCTGATGTCCTTGGATGCGATCCCCAGGCTCCCCCCCGCCGGAGCCCCTGGCCGCACCGTGCCTCAGCCACCGCCAGCTTTCCACTTGTGTCTCTCTGCCTCCTCCTGCCCCAGGAGCCCTTTTGACTGGAGCTCCGTGGACACATCCCAGTTGCCAGCTTCCTACAGGAGCAATTCTGTGAGGGAAGAGCAGCTGCTGTCCCTGGCTGCCCGTTTCCTGCAGCAGTTCTCCCTCCTCTGCCCTGACCGCAAGCCGCTCCTCCTGTGCCCGGCCAACGAATGCGGCGTGGAGGTATGGGGGGCTGGGGGGCTGGGGGGCTGGGGGGGCTGGGACACCCTGCAGGCCTTGGCTGAATGCAGCCCTTCCTGCCTGGCCAAAGGGAAGAGGAACCTGCTCACAGCACCCTGAGTGAGGCACACAGCACCCTGGGAGCACCCCTGGCTGCCCAAAGGCACCAGGATGTCGTTCTCTGCACACAGTGGTTCAGGGAGTCACAGACTGGGTTGGGGTGGAAGGGACCTCAAAGACCATCCAGTCCCAAGCCCCCTGCCCTGGGCAGGGACCCCTCTCCCCAGCCCAGGCTGCTCAAGGCCTCATCCAGCCTGGCCTGGAACACCTCCAGGCAGAGGGCAGCCACAGCCTCCCTGGGCAGCCTGTGCCAGGCTCTCCCCAGCCTCCCTGCCAACCATTTCTTCCTCCTCTCCACTCTCCATCTGCCCTCTCCTCAAGTTTTAATCCATTGCTCCTCATTCTGTCACTGCAAACCCTTGTCAAAAGTCCCTCCCCAACTCTCCTGGAGCTCCCTTCAGGTCCTGGGAGGCTGCTCTGATGTCACCCTGTAGCCTTCTCTTCTCCAGACTGAAAAGCTCCAAACCCACAGGGGAAGTTCTGCAGCCCTCTGAGCATCTCTGTGGCCTCCTCTGGAGCCTCTCCAGCAGCTCCAGGTCCTCCTTGTGCTGGGGGCTCCTGTAGGGCCTGCAGTGCTCCAGGTGGTGACTCAGGAGAGCAGAGCAGAGGGGCAGAATCCCCTCCCTCGTCCTGCTGGTCACAGGCGGTGCTGCCATGCAGGCTGCAGGCAGCTCACAGCTCTGCTGCTTAGGGGGCAGGAAAGGCCACAGAGACAAAGCCAAAGAGCTGAGGCTCAGCCACAGGGCTGGGCTGTGGCTCCAGGGTGAGGTCTCACTCTGAATTTTGCAGCAGTTGCAAGGAAGGAAGGAAGGGACTGGGGAGGTTTGTGGTCTGGTTTTGCTCAGGACTGGGCCCAAGGTGCACAGCTGCTGCCTGGTGCTGGCCCTGATGCTGGACCCCCAGGCACCTGGGACTGGCACCTTGGCCCAGCTCTCCCCACCACCAGCAACATGCAAGGCAAAAGCTGCTAGAGGCTGGAAGAGCTGGAAGGGGCAGCTGCTGTTTGTCTTGCTGGGAGCTAGGAGAAGAGCTGGAGGAGACCTGGCTGCCTTCTCACAGGCCTCTGGGATGAGCCTCAGGTTCTAGCTGCAGGCTGGGAGGTGGTTCCCCAGTGCCAGGCAGTTTGCACCTCAGAAGATGTGAGGAGGGTTACCATCAGTGCTGCTGATGGACTGACTGACAGGAGGCTCCTGGGGGGTCCTGGCTGCTGCAGCCTCCAGGGATGGCTGTGTGCAGGCTGCCAGGCATCCTGCTGCTGGGTGACCAAAGCTCTCCTGCTGCCCCACAGAAGTTTGTGAGCACCACGCTGAGGCCAACCCTGCTGCCTTATGCAGAGCTCTACAGCTGGGATTCCTGTGCCAGCTTTGTCTCTGATTTCCTCACCATGGAGCCCCTCAAGTGCCCTCTCACACTGGTAAGAAAGGGGCTGCAGACCCATCAGCAACAGCCCCTTCGGCAGGAGCCCTCAGCAGGGCTCCATGTGGAACCCCAGTGGCTGGGATTACCAAACCCTTTCCCCATCATCCCAAAACAATGGGGGGGGGGGGGGGGGGGGGGCAGCAGGGCTGGGGGGGTTCTCCTTCCCTTCTCTGCCCTGCTGAGGCCACTGCAACAATTCTGTGTCCAGCTGTGGGCTCCACAGTTCAGGAGAGACAGGGAGAGGCTCCAACAGAGGCTATGAGGATGATGGAGGGAATGGAACAGCTCTGCTGTGAGGAAGGGCTGAGAGCTTCTCCAGCCAAGCACTGTGGACACAGAGCCACAGAACTCCTTGGGTTGGAAGAGACCTTTAAGGTCATGCAGTCCAACCATGACCCCAGCACTGCCAGCTCACCCCCAAGCCCTGGCCCTCAGCAACCACATCTGCACAGCTCTGAGACCCCTCCAGGGAGAGGGCCTCCAGCACTGCCCTGGGCAGCCTGTCTGAGGGCTTGACAACCCCTCTGGGCAAGCAGTTGTTCCTCCTGGCCAAGCTGAACCTCCCCTGCTGCAGCTTGAGGCCATTTCCTCTTCTCCTGTTGCTTGTTCCTCAGGAGAGGAGACCAACCCCACCGGGCTCCAACCTCCCCTCAGGGAGCTGCAGAGAGCCAGGAGGTCTCCCTCAGCCTCCTCTTCTCCAGGCTGCACACCCCCAGCTCCCTCAGCATGTTCCCTCCTCTTATCTGCTTCCCCACCCTGTGCCCAGGGACCCTCCATGGTCACTTTTTCAATTAGAGGTTGAGCCCAGCCCCAACCTCCCTGCAGCCTCCCCTAAGGGAGCTGCAGAGAGCAAGGAGGTCTCCCTCAGCCTCCTCTGCTCCAGGCTGCTCACCCCCCAGCTCCCTCAGCTGCTCCTCCCTCCCCAGCCCTCTCCTCCAGACCCTTCCCCAGCCCTGTTGCCCTTCCCTGGCCCTGCTGCAGCTCCTCAGTGTCTCGGAGCCAGAGGCCCAAAGCCGGAGGCCGGACTCGAGGCGCAGCCCCCCCGGTGCTGGGCAGGGGCAGACCACCCTCGCTGGCCACACTGCTGCTGACCCAAGCCCTGCTTCTCTCCCTCTCAAGCCCACTTCCCTCTATTCCCCAAGCACCATCCTGAGGTGCCAGCGAGGGAACTGCTTTGACTGCAGCGTGCTGCTGTGCTCCCTGCTGCTGGGGGCTGGCTACGACGCCTACTGCGTGCAGGGCTACGCCTGCCGGGAGCTGTCTGCCCTGGACCAGACTCGGGAGCTGTGCCCCCTGCTCAGCCAGCCACAGCAGGTGAGAGCCCTGGCCATGGGGCAGCATGCAGCCCCCACCCCGCTCCAGAGCAGAGTACAATAAACCAGGTTGGAAGAGACCTCCAAGATCATGGAGTCCAACCTGGCACCCAGCACCATCTGATCAACCCAACCATGGCACCCAGCAGCCCCTCCAGGCTCCTCCTGAGTGCCCCCAGGGCTGAGGACTCCACCACCCCCCCTGGGCAGCACATCCCCAGGGCCAATCTCTCTGGGGAGAACTTTCTCCTAACCTCCAGCCCAAACCTCCCCTGGCACAGCTTGAGACTGTGTCCTCTTGTTCTGGTGCTGGCTGCCTGGGAGAAGAGCCCAACCCCCCACCTGGCTCCAACCTCCCTGCAGGGAGTTGGAGAGAGCAAGAAGCTCTCCCCTGAGCCTCCTCTTCTCCAGGCTAAGCAACCCCAGCTCCCTCAGCCTCTCCTCACAGGGCTGTGCCCCAGACCCCTCCCCAGCTTTGTTGCCCTTCTCTGGGCACCTTCCAGCAGCTCAACCTCTTTCCTAACCTGAGGAGCCCAGAGCTGGACACAGGACTCAAGGGGTGGCCTGAGCAGTGCTGAGCACAGGGCAGGATGAGCTCCCTGCTCCTGCTGGCCACACTGCTCCTGCTGCAGGCCAGGATGCCTTTGGCCCTCTTGGCCCCCTGGGCACACTGCTGGCTCCTGTTCAGCTGCTCTCCACCACTCCCCCCAGGTCCCTCTCTGCCTGGCTGCTCTCAGCCACTCTGCCCCCAGCCTGTAGCACTGCCTGGGGTTGCTGTGGCCAAAGTGCAGCCCCTGGCACTTGGATGTGTTCAATCTCCTGCCCTTGGCCTCTGCCCATCTGCCCAGCCTGGCAAGGTCCCTCTGCAGAGCTCTCCTCCCCTCTCACAGCTCAACTCCTGCCCCCAGCTTGCTGTCAGCTGCAAATTTACTGCTGCTGGACTCCATCCCCTCATCCAGATCATCAATGAAGATGTTAAAGAGCACAGGGCCCAGCACTGCTCCCTGGGGCACAGCACTGGTGCCTGGCTGCCAGCTGGCTGTGGCACCATTCACCACCACTCTCTGGGCTCAGCCTCCAGCCAGTTCCTCACCCAGCTCAGAGTGCTGCTGTCCCAGCCAGGGGCTGACAGCTTGGCCAGCAGTTTGCTGTGGGGTACGGTGGCAAAGGCCTTGCTGCAGTCCAGGCAGACCACATCCACAGCTCTGTGCCCACAGTGGGCTGCAGCCTGCAGCAGGCAGGGCTCTGTGCCTCAAGAGGCTGCTTGGGCTTCACTGAACTCCTGCTGAGCAGCTCCTGTGCTGCACACTGCCAGGGGCTGGGGGGAATCTGTAAGCCACACATTCTCTCCCTCCTCTTGACCTCAGTCACACTCTTGCTTTTGTGGAGGCAGGCAGCAGAAGAGAGGATGGAGAAGTCCCCAAAGTACAGAATGAAAGCCCTGCCACACCTGCAGAAAATGCTTGAGCTTGAGCAGGAGAGCAAGGAGCAGGCAGAGGCTGGAGCTGCCCAAGGGAACAAGGGAAGAGAAGTGGAGAAGGTCCTGGTGAGTTCATACAATCACGGAATGGCTCAGGATGGAAGGGAACTCAGAGATCATCTGCTCCAAGCCCCTGCCATGGGCAGGGACACCTCACCCCACAGCAGGTTGCTCACAGCCACCTCCAGCCTGGCTGCAAACACCTCCAGGCATCAGCAGGAGGCTTCTACCACCTCCCTGGGCAGCCTGGGCCAGGCTCTCACCACCCTCCTGCCCAACAACTTCTTCCTCACAGCCAATCTCCAGCTCCCCACTTCTCCTTTTGCTCCAGCCCCCCCCAGGCCTCTCCCTCCCTCACCCCCTCCAAAGTCCCTCCCGAGCTTTCCTGCAGCCCCCTGCAGCCCCTGGAAGGCCACCAGAAGCTCTCCCTGGAGCCTTCTCCTCTGCAGCCTGCACAACCCCAACTCTCTCAGGCTGTGCTCAGAGCAGAGCAGCTCCAGCCCTCTGCTCAGCCTCCTGGCCCTGCTCTCGACACCTTCCAGCCCCTCCAGAGCCTTCCTGGCACAGAGGCTGCAGAGCTGGGCACAGAGCTGCAGCTGTGGGCTCAGCAGAGTGGAGCAGAGAGGCAGAATCCCCTCCCTGGCCCTGCTGGCCACACTTCTGCTGCTGCAGCCCAGGCTCTGCTTGGCTCTCTGGGCTGCAAGTGCTCCCTGCTGGCTGCTGCTGAGCTTCTCCTCCCCCAGCACCCCCAAGGCCTTTGCTCCAGGGCTGCTCTCCAGCCAGTCCCTACCTGTAAGGTCATTGGGTTGGGCTGAAGTGGCAATAAAATGGAATCATTTCTGCTGTCCCCTGTCCTGCAGGAGGAGGAGATGCCCAGGGCTGACCCTTGGCATGGTCTGAGGGTGCATGCCTGGGTTTTGGTCCTGTCTGGGAAGAGAGAGGTTGCTGAGCCCTTCTTCATCAACCCCTTCACGGGCAGGAGCCACAGCACCCAGGATGAGAACTTCCTGGCATTGAGAGCATCTGGAACCACTGCAACTACTGGGTGAACATGCAGGACTGCAGGCATGGCTGCAAGGTGGGCAGCCCCTGCACACCCCTCTGCCTGGGAGGGGACAGCCAGGCCAGCCTCAGTCGTGGGTCAGGCCAGGCTCAGTGGGGAGCCCAGGCTCCACTCAGTCACTCCCTGTGCTGGCTCTGCTGGTGCTGCTCCAGCCATGGACACTCTGGAACTCCTCCTGGGTACAGAGGCATAAAATGATGGAGCTCTTTGGGTGGGAAAAGCTCTCTGAGCTCATCCAGGGCAAGCAGCAGCCCAACCCCACCCTGGCCACCAAAGCCTGGCCCCAGGTGCCATGGCCACAGGGCTCTGAGACCCCTCCAGCCATGGGGACTCCACCACCTCCCTGGGCAGCCTCTGTGCAGCCTGGCTCCAGCCATGCACAGCTTTAACCCCAGCACTGAGGGCAGTCCTCAGGCTCCTCTGCTCCAAGCCCAGAGCCCCAGCTGCCTCAGCCTGGCCTCACAGGAGAGGTTCCACTGCCTGCAGCAGCTCTGTGCCTCTGGGCTGGAGCTATGGCCACAGGGCTCTGCAGCACCTTCAGCCATGGGGACTCCACCACCTCCCTGGGCAGCCTCTGCCAGGCCCTGAGCCCTCTGCCACCAAAGGAATTGTTCCTCCTCTCCAACCTCAGCCTCCCCTGGCACAACTCCAGGCCAGGTCCTCTCCTTCTCTCTCCTGCTGCTGGGGAGAGGGCAGTGGTGAGCTCCCATTCTGAGGCTGGCTGGACACTCAGCCTCCCCCAGCAGCAGCTTGCCAGGCAGGAGATGTTTGGCTCAAGACAGGCAAACCTTGCTGAGGCTCTTCCCACAGCCCAGCTGCTCCCCAGCTGATGAAGAGTGTGGGTGACAAGGATCTGAGTCAGGGCAGCCTGGCCTGGGGGCTGTGCCTGCCCGGGTGAGGGTGACAGAAACCTTTCCACCAACTTCCTTCCATCTGTGGCAGAGGCACAGGGGAAGGAATCTGCAGCCCTCTAGGCACAGGCAGTGCCTCCATGGTCCCAGCAGCCAGCCCAGGCTGTGACAAACCTGCCTGCTTGAGAGCCAGGCTCTGCCTGCAGCCTCGACCTCCCTGGTGCCAGGGGGCAGAGCACCACAGCCCTGCAGCAGCAGCATGCAGGTTGGTCTCAGGCCCTGTGAGACTGCCCTGCAGCTGAGTGCATTTCTCCTGTGTGCCCCCCTAGGACCTCCTCTTTAACCTGGGGGATGGAATCTGCTGGGAAGCATTCCTCTCCGGGAGCAGCAGGCCTCTCCCAGCTGCTAAGAAGGCAAAGGAGTTCCTGGGGAGAGCTGAGGAGGATCTGGTGAGTGCCCCAAGCCATGGCTCTCCTTCTCAGGGTGCTCTGTGGAGCTGCTGCCTTTGCAGGCTCACACCCAGCTGCCTGCTGCCCTCTCCAGGGCACAGCACTGATGCTCTGCCCAGCTCTGGCTGGCACTGCAGACTCTCTTTACATCTTGGACAGCTCTGATGATCTGCAGTCTGCTCATGCAGCCCAGGAGGCCACCTGCAACCTGGGCTGCAGCCAGAGCAGGGTGGGCAGAGGGCAGCAGAGGGGATCCTGCCCCTGGGCTCTGCTCTGCTCAGACCTCACCTCCAGCTCTGCTGTCCCCAGCAGGAGGAGGCCACAGAGCTGTGGAGGGAGGCCAGAGGAAGCCACAGAGATGCTGCCAGGGCTGGAGCAGCTCTGCTGGGAGCACAGCTGAGGGAGCTGGGGCTGTGCAGCCTGGGGAGGAGAAGGCTCCAGGGGGACCTCAGAGCTGCTGCCAGGAGCTGAAGGGATCCTGCAGGGAGGCTGCAGAGAGACTTTGGCTGAGGGGGTCTGGAGCCAGGCCAGGGGGGAAGGGTTTGGAGCTGAGGTAGAGCAGGGTCAGAGTGGAGCTGAGGAAGAAGTTGCTCAGCAGGAGGGAGCTGAGGCTCTGGCCCAGGCTGCCCAGGGAGGCAGGGAGTTGGAGTAGATGATCTCTGAGGTCCCTTCCAACCTGAGCTATTCTCTAACTGATGGAGCAGGACCCAAAGTGGCCGTTCCAGGTGGCCTCAGGGGCCAGAGCTCTCTGTAGGCTTCCAGTGCATAAACCTTTGGGATGAAATCATTTCAAAGCAATATTTGGATGCATTTTCCCTGCTGGCTCTCCCTGGCTGCTAGGTGAAGTTGTCAACCAAATGTAGAGAGGAAAATGTCCTCTGAGAGACCCCAAAGTGCTGTGGACTGAAGCAAACAGTGACATGCTGCCCCGGGAGGAGGACACAGCCTGATAAAGAAGATGGCAGAAGCAGAGGGGGATGGGGGAGCAGCAGGAGCAGCATGTTCCCTCCTCTTATCTGCTTCCCCAGCCCGTGCCCAGGGAGCAAAGCACTCTCCATGGTCACTTGTTGAATCAGAGAAGTTGGAGGAGGAGAACTCTCTGAGGTCATCCAGGCCAAGCAGCAGCCAGGCCCCAGCCTGGGCACCAAACCCTGTCCCCCAGTGCTATGGCCACAGGGCTCTGGGACACCCTCCAGCCATGGGGACTCCACCACCTCCCTGGGCAGCCTCTGCCAGGCCCTGACCACTCTGCCACCAAAGACATTTTGCCTCCTCTCCAACCTCAGCCTCCCCTGGCACAGCTCCAGGCCAGTTCCTCTCCTTCCATCCCCTGAGCCTGGGGAGCAGAGCCCAGCCCCAACCTCCCTGCAGCCTCCTCTGCTCCAGGCTGAACACCCCTAGGGCCCTCAGCTGCTCCTCCCTCCCCAGTCCTGCTCTCCAGACCCTTCCCCAGCTCTGTTGCCCTTCCCTGGCCCTGATGCAGCTCCTCAGGGTCCTGCTGGGAGTGAGGAGCCCAGAACTGACCCCAGGATTTGGATGCTGCTGTCCTGTCCATCCCTTGTCTAGCCAGAAGGTCACTTCCCTGGGCTTGAGCAGGGCTCTGCCAGCCAGAGTGTGCCTCATCCCTGGAGGTGTTTGCAGCCAGGCTGGAGGTGGCTGTGAGCAACCTGCTGTGGGGTGAGGTGTCCCTGCCCATGGCAGGGGCTTGGAGCTGCCTGAGCCCTGAGCTTCCTCCCAGCCCTGACCATTCTCTGGTTCCCTGATGCAGTGATGTCCTCCTTCCATGTGTGCTGCTTGCCTCTGGCCTCAGGCTGTGTGTGGCCAGCAGAGCTCTCAGGACTGTGCCCCCCCAGGGCTACCACATCCTGGTGTGAGCTGAGCTCTTCTTTGCCTCCCCACACCCTTTGGAAGCCAGCTGGGCAGGGGAGAGAAGCTGCCCCCAGTGCAAACCTCTGCCTCTGTCTCAGCAGGGAAAGGAGGAGGCAGCCAGGAGCTTTGCTATGCCACCATCATGGGTAGCCCAAATTCAGCTCTCTCCCCAAGGTAGGTACCCAGGGCACAGGGGGGACAGGGTCTAATGCCCAGGGTGGTCTTAGCTTGAAGGTGGCCTCAGTGGTCTTGGCTTTCCCACCTGGAACAGGTCTCTGATTCTCTTCTTCCTTTGCCCTTTGCTTGCCCTCCAGGGGCACAGCCCAGACAGGGAACTCCTGGAGGTTCCTTGCTGTAATCCCAAAGTGCAGAGGCTCAGGCACCACAGCAGAGGCTTCCCTTCAAGCAGCAGTAAAACTTTATTGAGTGCCTATGAGAGGCAGAGAAAAGTGAGAGGAGAAAGGGATGAAGTACAGAGAGCAGCCCTGGAGGAAAGGCCTTGGGGGTGCTGGGGGAGGAGAAGCTCAGCAGCAGCCAGCAGGGAGCACTTGCAGCCCAGAGAGCCAAGCAGAGCCTGGGCTGCAGCAGCAGAAGTGTGGCCAGCAGGGCCAGGGAGGGGATTCTGCCTCTCTGCTCCACTCTGCTGAGCCCACAGCTGCAGCTCTGTGCCCAGCTCTGCAGCCTCTGTGCCAGGAAGGCTCTGGAGGGGCTGGAAGGTGTCCAGAGCAGGGCCTGGAGGCTGAGCAGAGGGCTGGAGCTGCTCTGCTCTGAGCACAGCCTGAGAGAGTTGGGGTTGTGCAGGCTGCAGAGGAGAAGGCTCCAGGGAGAGCTTCTGGTGGCCTTGCAGGAGCTGCAGGGGGCTGCAGGAAAGCTGGGGAGGGACTTTGGAGGGGGTGAGGGAGGGACAGGGGTCCGGGACACCACCTCTGAGGGGTCAGGAATCAGGCCTGGGACAGGGAGCCAGCAATGGGCACAGGCAGCCCAGAAGGCCAAGGGCAGCTGAGCTGCCAGTGCCCATTGCCAGCGGTGGGGGGAGAGGATCCTGCCCCTCTGCTCTGGGGTGTGAGGGAGGGACAGGACTGGGGGGGCTGGAGCAAAAGGAGAAGTGGGGAGCTGGAGATTGGCTGTGAGGAGGCTCAGGGGAGACCTCATTGCTCTCTCCAACTCCCTGCAGGGAGGTTGGAGCCAGGTGGGGGTTGGGCTCTTCTCCCAGGCAGCCAGCACCAGAACAAGAGGACACAGTCTCAAGCTGTGCCAGGGGAGGTTTGGGCTGGAGGGGAGGAAGAAATTCTCCCCAGAGAGAGAGACTGGCCCTGGGGATGTGCTGCCCAGGGGGGTGGTGAAGTCCCCATCCCTGGGGTGTCAGAAAGAGCCTGGATGAGGCCCTTGGAGCCATGGCTGAGTTGGTCAGATGGTGCTGGGTTGGGCTGGGTGATCTCTAGGGTCTCTTCCAACCTGGTTTTCCTTTCTCCTTTCCCCTTGCCCCCTTTCCCCTTTCCCCCTTTTCCCTTCCCTTTCCCTTTCCCTTTTCCCTTTCCCTTCCCCTTTCCCCCTTTCCCCCTTTTCCCTTTCCCTTTCCCTTCCCCTTCCCTTTTCCCTTTTGTTCCTTTCCCCTTTCCCCTCTACCCTTTCCCCTTTCCCCTTTCCCCCTTTCCCCTTTCTCCCTTTTCCCTTTTCCATTTCCCTTTTCCCTTTCCCCCTTTCCCCTTTCTCCCTTTTCCCTTTTCCCTTTCCCTTTTCCCTTTCCCTTTCCCTTTCACTTTTCCCTTTTCCCTTTCCCTTTTCCCTTTTCCCTTTCCCTTTCCCTTTCCCTTTCCCTTTCCCTTTCCCTTTCCCTTTCCCTTTCCCTTTCCCTTTCCCTTTCCCTTTCCCTTTCCCTTTCCCTTTCCCTTTCCCCCTTTCCCCTTTCCCCCTTTTCCCTTTCCCCCTTTTCCCTTTCCCTTTCCCTTTTCCCTTTCCCCTTTCCCTTTCCCTTTCCCTTTCCCTTTCTCTTTCCCTTTCCCTTTCCCTTTCCCTTTCCCTTTCCCTTTCCCTTTCCCTTTCCCTTTCCCTTTCCCTTTCCCTTTCCCTTTCCCTTTCCCTTTCCCTTTCCCTTTCCCCTCTCCTCTTTCCCCTCTCCCCTTTCCC